>NC_091161.1:35351709-35354527 GCF_040958095.1 Procambarus clarkii
TTGGGGTAGTTGTTTTACCCTTTAATTGACTCTTATTTTCTATTTCTGAAGGCTTGTAAGAGGCTTTAACTTCCTCATTTGCTCGTCGTTTGTTTATGATGGAATGTAAACCTTCAGTGATGTCCTGTACTGTCAGGATGGTGTTATGTTGATGTGCATATAATTCATCTAGTATATCGCTGGACAATTTTCGTTGAAGGACTACTTTGGTCATCCATTCACTAGTAGTTATATCAACCTTAAGACTGAATGTTCTTAGTAGTGACTCAAACTCCATGCTGAAGGATTGTAATGAGTCAGCAGTCTGATCAGGTTGAGGTAAATCCAGCAATTGTAGTACTAGATGTATGACAGTTTTCTCATTGCCAGCATTATCCATACTAGCTAGTTGGTGAAGCCTTGTGGGGCTTGTACTTGGGCTGCTCATAATACTGAACAAACACTAATGGTAGCCTAGGGTAAATTCTGAACTCACTAGGCAATAATCCTACCTCTACTAGAGGTTAGCACTTAAAATTAATACACATTATATATATACAATCATACACACTAATGATTTGAGTGATAAACCAGTGTCACTGGAAGTACCTTTAGGTTAGCTCTTCTATATCACCCTAGGATGGTAGAGACACTAATTAATCACTCAAAGGTGTAATGATCATAAGTAAATTATTATATATACAATTCAACTCGAGTTGATAAAAATTACACCCAAAATAGGGTCTGGACCATTCATTAATGGTGTTAGGTTGTTCAATATAGTACAACTGACTATGGTAATAATGGGACTAGGATGAACGATAATAGTTCAACTAGTCAATGGTAATATCCTACCCTGTTGTGGGTTGGCAATTAGTAAATATTATACTGTGATCACTAGTGCAATATATATTAAATAATTCTCTATTTTGGAGAAATAATATACACAATTATTGATAATAGCCTCTTAATTAGCCTCTATAAAACTTCTAATATTATCTAGAAGTATTAAATATTATTAGTGACCTCGCGAAATAAAGTCCACAAAATTCGTGGATAATCTCTCGCGAAATTTAACACCACGAAATCCGTGAACAATCTCACGAAGACCCCAGCTACTAATTTGGCTGGCTTCTATATTAGCGCTGTCATTTCACAGAATAACACGCCACCAAATGTCTGTGGGTGTGCATGAAACCGCTGACTAAGGCTGATCTGAACTGAGCGGGGCTCGTGAACTCGTTCGAGGCAACGCCGCCGTCTTGACTGGCTTTGTTTAAATCACACTGCACTAGATATTTAATGAATCCACTGGTTAACTGGTTCATCCGGTACTAAGATGACCAAATGTGGTTCAAAGGATCAAATAATCCGTCATCCGGTTCGAAGATGACCAAATAATGTGGGAACCGACCTGTGAGATTTATATTTATTTAATTTATATGAATTTATTTTATGTTAATTTATATACTTCGATAGCAATTTGTATAATGATAAGTGGACTGTATTTCTGCAATAATCTCTTAATCTCACAAGTCGATCCTCTACACACTAGGGGGGGTTTATTAGTTTATATATATATGCAGCCAATCAAACTACAGAATTAGACTACATACATTGAAAAGGTTCCTTATCTTATAGTACAGCAGGTTAGTCCACCAGGTATAACTAGGGTGTAGACACCAAATTATCCTCTTTGAGGTAGCTTCCATCACCCAGTAACTGGTGCACAAAATCTTGCTTCCTCGTCTTGACCAGTCAAAAGTGCGCTAGCTGTGAAGCCAGAATCCTATATATGACAAGCTATATCAGAGAAAATACTATACATGGAACAATGAAGACCTGGCTTAATTACCTTTAGTATGAGGCGATTTCGCGTTCTAACCGGCTAACCCTACCCAATGACATTAATGGCCACTAATGATAGATAATGGGTTTCGGAAAGAACACTTAACTTGATTTGTTGACAGCATGTTGAAAATGGTACACTTTTGGTTTCCATAACACTACGTCCAAGTAAATTTAACAGGAGCCGAATTTGCTCCCGTGTGAGCCTCTGGTCTCAATATAAACAATGGCTGCCCTCCTTCCCCACTGACGCCTGGCTTACATTGTCCAGATGACGGAAAGTGATAGAAGGGTCACATTTACTCTACTTTAATATTGATAATTAAGTTAATTTATATAATTTGTTTTATGATGGTAAAGTCCAAAGACTAATGTATTTAAGAATAATTCCCAGCAGAATAGCTGGTGAATTATAATAGTATGTGGTGATGATATCCCATTTTCTTGGGATATCATTGGGATATTGAATATCCCAAGACGGCTTGGGATATTCTTGCCGTCTCCCCATTTTCTTTAGACGGAAATTCCACTACAAGTTACGTTTTCTATGGGTAACTTGTTTATACAACACAGCTATTATCTGTATGATATATTAAATGGTGTCGGATTTTCCGACATAAAACTGGTACTCATTATTTATATGGTAGGAGATGTAATGGAGATGGACTAAGTCTCACTTTTCATTTCAAAATGACATTTAGGACTGCAGAAAATTTATGATTTCCGCGTTACGTTACGTTACATTGTGTTAAAGGGCTAAAACTGGCAGACAGTAATATTTATATGGTAAGAGATGTAATGGAGATATTGTGTTTGGCTAAATGGGGTTCACATTTCAATAATGATATTCGGACATCAGACAGAAAGTTGATTTCCACGTTACGTTACTAAGTGCCTCGCTCACTCCTTCAGTATAAGAGCGTTGAACATCCCTGCGACATTGTCTTGCTATGATATTACAAGTCTACTGTAACGCACAGTGTAATACAGT
>NC_091161.1:35355027-35412527 GCF_040958095.1 Procambarus clarkii
ATGTAACCAAAATTGTTAGCGCAACATTAACCGTATGATACACCACAATTAAATGTTCAAATTATGGGCCTGGTTAATTGTTTACCACTCTGAAGTGGTTAACACATCGAGCACTTTAGACTATACCTATTAGAAGATCACCGCTTCAAGGTATAGTGTGTACCTATTAAACTTATTAGACTTGTTCCCTTCACTTTATGTACTTGGGTGCGAATATGTATCTACTACATAATGACCAACTGCAATTCGTGAGAAGTTTCTGCAAGTTACTTTATTCTCTCTATACCTGCAGTGCCGTTGTACTAGACAAATTTCTTGTATATGGTTAACCATACCTGCAGTGCCGTTTTACTGATGCACCCTCGTACATACCTGAAATTGCACATTAAATGTATAAAAAAACTAAATTGAAAATCTTCATATAAAGCTTTAAAAATATCCCACAAGACAATCGATCAGCTCAGACTTTGGTTGATCCATAAAGCCGACTTACCACAGAATGGCAAAACCCAACCTCATACATGACTCATCCACAGCCCGTTCTCAACACAACGGCCAAGTGGTCGTTAACCCGGCAGCCAAACATGAACGTGAAGAACGCTTCACATTTAACGAGTCCTCGGACTATACTCGTTCGTGCACTGACCCACAACAGTTCATACATTTTAACAGAAGACTTATTTAAAATGGTTTTTGATACGTGAACTATTATACATTATTATTTATTAGGCGAGGGAGACAGGTTGGAATACACTCATGTGCTATAATTTCCTTCAACTATCAAACCTATGTACAATATACAATAATATTTACTTTTATTCGACAAAATATAGTACTCGGTTACACAGGACGTTAATGTTAATTAAGGCGTCTCTGGGGATGGCGGCAGCGTGGACGACACTGACTCAGTATGACTAGTTTCATTCACATAGGATGGCTCTTATGCGACTTTTGTTAGGTTAAAAGTCTTTGGTCCATATTTCAAGGATTGAAATCTGATAGTTCACAATAAACACCTTATAACTGCCAGAATTTAACTAAATTTTGTAAACTATTTTCAGCTGCTTATGGTCGAACGTTAAATTTCACAATGTTGACACTCTAGCCGCTGTTGTGGAACAGTTAATCACATAGGAATTGTTTTAGAATTTAATTTTGTTGTAAAAAGCTTCATCAAAAGTTTTAGGCTAGGTAAAAGTCTCTACTAATAGACAAAGGTATATTACACAATATTATATCAAATGAGTAAACCAGAGTCAATTTAATAATTTTAAATAAAGCTTTAACATGTTGTAATTGTGCTTAGACAATCAGCAAATATAGACTATTCTATCAACAGAATACAATGTGATAAAATAACTAATCATCTAGAGTAACTTGCCTGTAAGTCTGGCGCAGGTAACCTCATGCACAGGACTGTCCAGGTGACTTATTAATTAAAGTAAAACCAATGAGGCGGGCGCTGAACAGCACCTCTCCCCACGCCGGCCCGCGCCACACTGCCCGCCGCGCCTCTTGACTAGCTTGGCCTGATAGGGCAACAATCTGTGACGTCATTCACCTCACCTGACATGAGGCCGCCTCACATACAAATAATTCACAAGTAAAGTCACTTCAACAATATTAGAGAGTTTATTTCTATTAATGTGAAGTATGAGCAAGTGTGAGTATGTATTAAAAGCACATACTTCACTACAGGACATTAAACCCACTACCACACTCACCTATGAACTTGGAAGCGCCATAACGCCTTATGTTGAGCTCAACCCCCGCAAGCACAACTAGGTGAATACAAGAGGCTTTACCGACAGTGACCATTACTTGTAGCTCCCTCATGCTCACCTGTAGCTCCCTCGGACACGCCTGCAATAGAAAGGCCCTTTTAAGTATGTTTCGAGCAAATTAACTTTTTTTTTTTTATTTTTATAAATTACACAAATACAAGAACACACAAAACAACGCAAACCTGTACACATCAAGTACACCAATGAAGGAACAGTACACAGGAACAGTACACAGGAATAAACAGTCTGTACACTAAACAAAACCAGTAACCGCAAAACAAACACAAGCGCTGAACAAAATATAAACGCACTGAAGCAATGGGCTAAACAGTACAGGGAATAAGTGTTAAAACAGTACATGGAAACAATAGGCTAAACAGTTCATATCTACATAGCAACACAGAACATGGCCAAGAAAATTACATGAAAAATAAATTAACAATAAAGTACATAAATAACATTTAAACACACCTGGAACCAATAACATAAACATACACAGAAGCGGATAAAGAATCACGTGCACAAAACCACGCCTACCACACACCCAGAAGAACAAAGAAGCATAGGACCATACACGCGCTACCCAGGAAAATGATATACACTAAATAAGAAGAAATTATGTACACACACACTAAAAACACCCTAAACAACAAGACAAACACACTCATACCACCCACACCACCACGGCACACCACACTGCACCCAAGCACGCAAAATAATGGGTTACAGGCCAAAGCGAAACACGGCCACAAAAGGAACAGTAGAAAACAGTACAGCAGAAAACCCAGGCCCACGCAGGAGCCAAAACCCCCCTCAAAACCACACACCCACACGCATACGGACATAACCGTCACCCGAAGGTACGGAAAACACACCACACACACACAGGAGCAGCAGCATCTCAAGGGGGGAGACACACAAACACACGCAACCCCCGCCAAGGACATCCCAAGAAGCGGAAAGGGAGCGCATAGCAAAGCAAACCCCGAAACCCCCCAACCCCTCTAAACCCCCCCCATCAACACCCCAACCCCACCCAATACGAGAACATCACCTTGCCACCAAGGCACCCGCCGACCCAAAGGCAACCCCACGAACATAGGCATCTGTGAACCACCGACTAAACTCCTCCGGAAAAGCGCGCTGCAACCACCACCAGGTAAACCGCATGCGCCCCCGTAAAAATCCTAAAATTCGGGCAATCCCAAAACCCTCCCGCCTCCCAACCCACACACAAAACACATAATCAGCAACCAAAACACATAATGTATTACGCACCCGCAGCGGATAAGACGGAAAATACAAAAACAAAAACTGCAAAACATCACCTCGACAACCCGGACCACAAAACACCTCCAGTACATCCCGAAACCAGTCCACCAACCCCTGTAACCGGACACAAAAATAAAATACATGCACCTGCGATTCACATAAACCACAATGAACACACGCCCCAGAATCACGCAAGCCAAGCATACACAACCGCTCATTTGTCGCCAGCGACAAATGCAGAACCCGAAACAGCAATTCACGCTGCTGAGGCGCCAAGAACCGTGCCCCCAAACACGACCAGATACCACCCCAATCCCAACACGGGAACAAGCCCTCCACTCGAGGCCGCACCCGGGGCAACAACACCCCATACACAGCCTTGCACGAGAAAGACAGAAATCCAGGATGGCGGCAGAGCTCCCGAAGAATCCCCACGGCCCAAGAATAAACAGGGGGGGTAACCAAGGCCACCTCCTGACAAACCCCCAAATCAACCAAAAAACTGAAGCGAAGCGAGCAGAAAAACACACCCAGCGTATTCAACCCCCCACCGAGAGCCAGCCCCCGACGCAACGAGACCCAGAAGAGGGCCTTGGCCTTCGTGAAAACGTCAGGAATGCCAACACCCCCCTCTCTCACCCCTAACACCAACGTCGAACGGCGCACCGGTTGATAACGCCCACACCATACATATCTATACACCACACTCTCCAAACTCAAGGCCTTCCGACGATCCAACGGGAAACATCGAGCCACAAACCAGACACGCGACAAGACCTTACACGCAACAAGCAGTCCCCTCTGATAAATCGTCAAGGGACGACGCGACAAAAGGCCAACTGCAACACCAACCGACCGAGAGACAGCACCCCAATTCCACTCCAAGGAGCGGTCATAGGAGGCAAACCAAGTAACCCCAAGAACCCGAATCGAGGAGACCACCGGAAACCACGACCTATCCCACACCAGGCGGGAGGCCCACTCACCGATCCCCATCAACCCCGACTTCGCCCGATTAAGAACGGCCCCCGTAGCGGACTCAAACCGCAAGAGAACGTCCTGGACAGCTTCAACAGAATCCTCCGAAGCTACAAATAGAATGGTGTCGTCAGCATACCCGCAAACGGGTAGCCGGAGACCGGACGGCAGACAAGGAGGCACGATCAAGGAACACGCTTTCACCGCCCGAAAAAGAGGTTCCTGAAAAATCACATACAAAAGCATGGACATGGGACACCCCTGACGAACGGAACGGCAAATAGGAAAAAATGAGCTAAAAAACCCATTCACACAAACGCGACTGCGACTCCGGACATACAACAAACGGACCCACCCCACAAACACCACCGGAAAACCAAGCCTCTCCATAGCACTAAAAACAAACTCTAAAGACACCCGATCAAAGGCCTTGGACCAGTCCAAGCTGATCATAGCCGCCGAAAGCCGATACTCGGACGCATAGAGAAGCACGTCACGAAGTAAGGCATTGCAATGCATCAGGGCACGGCCAGGCACACCACAAAATTGCTCCATAGAGACCACCGACGCAACGACACCCCGACATCGACGCGCTAAACCTTAGAAAGAATTTTATAATCAACATTTAAGAGCGTAATAGGCCTCCAATTGGAAAACAACTGCAAATCGCCCGGCTTCGGGAGTAGCCGCACGATCCCGTCACAAAAGGAATCAGGCAGAGCACCCAAACGCAAACACGCCTGCACCACTTCCAAAAGCACCCCCCCCAACACATCCCAAAAGGTAAGGTAGAACTCAATGGGCAGGCCATCCGTACCCGGCACTCTCCCAGAACGAAACGACCGAACCACCTCCAGGAGCTCCACCGTGGAAACATCCTGCACCAACCGGTCACACTCCGAGCGCGACAAACCGGGGAAGCACCTGTCCAAAAAGGAACCCGCGAGCACACGATCACCATGCACCTCCCCATAGAGTGCCTCCAACTCCCGCCGCGCGGTAAGCAGAACACCCTCTGTGCTAGAAAGCACAGACCCATCAGGCCGCCGAAGGCCCTTGAGGAGAACGGAACCCCTAGCAGCCTTCTCCCTCCCTAAAAGAAAGGGAGAGAGCCTCTCCCCATCCACCCGCTCAGCTACACGAGCACGCACGCGAACACCGTCAGCCAACACCGCACGCAAATCACAAATACGCTCCTTACACTCAGCAATCTCACTAAAGCAGTCAACCCTAGCATTCAACCGCACATATAAAGAAGACAAACGCGCCTGAAGGAACCGCAGCAGACCAAACCTCCCGGCAGCCTCCCGCTTAGCAACAATCCCAAAAAACCTCCGACACTCCACCTTACACCACTCCCACCAAACGAACAAAGAGGAGAAATCAGCCTTCCGGGCAACGATGCCAACCCACCAGGCCCGAAACTGCGCACAAATACGTGGACAACGCAATAACCGACAATTGAGTTTCCACCACCCAGGCCCCACCCGCACCTGACTCCGGACAACCACCATACAATGATCCGAGAAAGCCACCGGGACCGTGCGAAAATAAAAAACCGAACACTCCCCACCAGAAACATAGAACCTATCCAACCTAGAACTCGCCCCACGCGCAGCGAAGGTATACTCCAACGAGCCGCCACACAAAACAGCCGCATCGCGAAACCCGCACGCACGCAAAACCTCAATTAAAGCGGCCGAAACATTCCGAGGGTGAGCACTAGAGCAATCCCTCACACACGTAACACAATTAAAATCCCCCCCAAAGATCAAATCCCGCGTATCATGCCGCAGGTATGGCAAAAGCCCCTCCCGAAAAAACAGCTCCCGGTCCTGACGATGCGCCACCCCAGAAGGGGCGTACACTGTCAAGAACGGAATCACAACCCCCAAATACTCAGCCCGAACAAACAAGACCCGCCCTTCTTCATCCATTTCCGTGTGAAGCACGGAAATGGATGCCCTCCGCGAAAACAACATCAGCGTTCCCCCAAAGGACGTCCTCGGCGGGTTCAGCACAACATGATACTCAGCACACAACCCCTGCAACACAGACACATCCCGAACATTGTGCTCTTGGATCAGAGCCACATCCACCCGCTGCTCCCGAAGCACATCCACAAGGCCCAATTGGACCGCCAAAGCATTCAGACCACGAACATTCAAAGACGCACAAACAATAGCAGGCGCCATCGAACCCATTAATGACCCCCAGCCCCTCCAGGACCACCAGAGGGCACAGAGCCACCCACTGCAGAGGCGCCGTCATCATCCTGAGGCTCAAACTGCCGCCGTTCCACCGTCGGGGAATCCACCATAATGCCTGGCCTCTGATCCCGCAGGAGGCGGACAGTGCCGGCATCACCCAGCGAAGCACGCCGAGACCCCGCTGCCACTGACCAGGTATCACCAACGTCCACCACCGACGAGGAATTCTTGCTGCCAACCGGCACTGCATCCCTTCCGGAATCCATGTCAGACACAGGAGAATTAGGAGGAGGAGGGGGGGCACCACCCAAGGCACAACTCCGCGAAGCCTCAATCCGTTTGCCAGGGGGCTCTCGACTGCGTGAGCGCGCCCCCGCAACGCGCTTCCGGCGAGGAGCATGGGAGGTCAACGCCCCCTCATGGCACGCACCCGCAGGGGGAGCAGAAGGCGGACTCGCAATGCATGCAACAGGAACGCCGGCACCAACGACGACGCTTCCATCACCCTCAGTGAAAGCATCGCCTACAACGGGAGGCACCGAGACGACACTCCCAACACCACGCCCATTCACCAACGAAGCACCAGGAACAGGATGCACCTCCACATCCACCGGAAGTAGAAGGCGGGAATCAGAAGCAGCCACGTCCTCCACCACAGCTGGCACAGAAGACACGATAGGCACAGACGAACCAGCAGGCACAGCAGTCGCAGGTGCACCACCAGGCACAACAGTCGCAGGTGCACCACCAGGCACAGCAGTCGCAGGTGCACCACCAGGCACAGCAGTCGCAGGTGCACCACCAGGCACAGCAGTCGCAGGTGCACCACCAGGCACAGCAGTCGCAGGTGCACCACCAGGCACAGCAGTCGCAGGTGCACCACCAGGCACAGCAGTCGCAGGTGCACCACCAGGCACAGCAGTCGCAGGTGCACCACCAGGCACAGCAGTCGCAGGTGCACCACCAGGCACAGCAGTCGCAGGTGCACCACCAGGCACAGCAGTCGCAGGTGCACCACCAGGCACAGCAGTCGCAGGTGCACCACCAGGCACAGCAGTCGCAGGTGCACCACCAGGCACAGCAGTCGCAGGTGCACCACCAGGCACAGCAGTCGCAGGTGCACCACCAGGCACAGCAGTCGCAAGTGCACCACCAGGCACGGCAGACGCAGGTGCACCACCAGGCACAGCAGGCACAAGTGCACCACCAGGCACAGCAGTCACAAGTGCACCACCAGGCACAGCAGACGCAGGTGCACCACCAGGCACAACAGTCGCAGGTGCACCACCAGGCACAACAGTCGCAGGTGCACCACCAGGCACAACAGTCACAGGTGCCCCACCATTCACACCCCCACGCCGAGGACCAGCCAGGGATGCACCAACCTCACGGAGGGGGGGAAAATCCCCCACACTGAATACAGAAGCAGTCTCCAGTCGAGGAATCTCACACTGGGCAGCGTCATGGCCCTCCTCCCCACAGCGGAAGCACGTGCGGGCCTGCCCTGGATAGAAAACCCGGAGCGGAAGACCACAGCACATAACCTTGGAGGGGATGGGCTCCTTGAGGCGCATATGCAGCGTGCGAGTACCCAGCCGGAGGCCCCGCAGCCGCCCGGCACTAAACAAGTTGTACCGATGACGCAACACCATACCATACCTCGTAAACACAGAAGAAAGCTCCACCTCTGGAAACGTAACAGGTACCCCGTGCACGCTCACAAAGGTCAGGGGACCCCACGGATCAGAGACAGTCACAGACACAGCCGAATGAGGAAGGGGAGTCGTCCGCTCGTTCCAACACCCCACAAACCGCTCGTATCCAGGTGACGTGGCAAACGTCACCGCCACGCGAGTGGGAGAAAATTTCTCGAGACCGAGGAGATCTTTAATATCCACCTGAAGGACATCCAAAAGCGCAGCCGCCACTAGTTCCCAATCCACCGGTGCAGAGAACTCCAGCCGAGCAGTATTCACACGGCGGATGCGGCCACCACCAGCCGCCGCCATATTGCTGACCTCCGCCTCAGTCAGCTGGCGCCCCACAGCAACGAGCAACCACCACCAGTCAGCGACAAACAGCTACTGGCAGCCAGAGCCCGACGTCCACGCCCCCCAGAGGCAGAGGACGGAATCACCAGCAAATTAACTAGTGCTTAAGACTTAAAAATATCTGTTCACATCTATACAAGTACAAATATGTAAAGGATATTTGTAGACATTCTGGAAATAGAAAAGGAATAGAATGCAATCATAATCATTCCCCCAAAAAATGTCATAATATACTAAGGAAAGGAAAATGTAGCTTTGAATCAACTTGTAGATTTCTCCATTCTGACAGGTACGAATCCTCATTCGAGGAAAAAAAATGCTGCACTCTCAGCTGTCTATACTTTCATGCCGAAAGCACAGAACGCTAAACAGTGGCAAGCAAGAAAATGGCTTTGGAGAAACGCCAACAATTTATTTTATACCCAGGCGAAAGAGGTTTCAAAAGGTAAAACAGTGTGTATGGAACTGGTTGACCCACTTGCATACCAGAATCACGCATGCAATTACACCCCACAACAGAGCTACAGTTACAACAGTCAACAACCCTGCAACAATCAGTACTGGTCAAAATAAAACCAACATTCCCACTCACAATGGACCTGCCTGAAAATTCTTCGTCAAATTACCCCAAATAGAGTAACATCGTTCATCTTTACCGACATACAAGATCTGAAAACAAATGCAAAAAAGTAAGTACCGTTCCTAAATTGCCTCCCCCCTCACCGAGTCAAATGCAGTATTTGGACCTTTCACAGAAACCCATGCAGGGGAACTCTTTGACAGTGAGATCTGGATACCAGAATATAATCTATATAGATATGATAGGGTAAATAGGCCACATGGAGGAGTAGGTTTGTATACAAGAGAGGACATTGTATGCGCTGATCTGCTTAACGCTGCAAATGAGGTGGTAGTTAACTATAATGGTAGTAAACAAAAATTGGTTATAATTCTAATATACAAACCTCCAGACGCAACGGCGGAAGAAATCACAAATCAGATAAAAGCGAGAATAGTCTGAAACCGAGAATAGTCTCGATAATCTGGTAAACCCAATAAAGATATCTTCCTAGGCGACTTCAACCTGCCCAGTCTAAGTTGGAAACTTGCGATCAAGAATACTATACCACGAAATCTATCTGAACAGAACCAACCATAGAGTAGAGAACTACTTAGATTCTGTGACAAATTTTCACTCATCCAGCAGGTAAGAGTCAACTAGTTACGACAATATTTTAGATTTGAACATCACAAACAAAAGGAGATAATCAAGGACATTACAATCTCATATACCACTTAGATCACAAGCTCATTGAAGTGCAAACTAACATTAATACCTGTAATAGGCCTAAAACAATGATCATGTATGACGGGTTATTCAATAAATTCAGTTTTAATAAAAGGATAGACTGGGAAAAGATATACAGCGAACATAAAAAAAATTCCATTGAATGTTTTAAATAATAATAATCCTACACAAGACATAGAAAAACTGACTTCCAAAGAATATAAAGTGTCAAACTTGGTCCTTTGTTGAAAGCCAGACAGAGGACCAACGTAGAAAGAAAAATAAGTTTTGATTATTTTAAAAATATATAAAAACTAAAAAAAAATAACTGCTAACGAGACACGACTCAATAAAAAAATAAAATAAACAGAGTTCTAAAAAATCTAGCAAAGATTAAAGCAATCATATCAAATTGAAGAAATGCAATTAGAACACAAAAATGGAATTCAAGAGAAGGAAAACAAAATATTCCTTCACAAATGCGAAAAAAAGCAAAAACCACTCAGTATTGGACCTATTCTTACAAGTGAAAGGTCGAACAGACGGTGACAAAGAAATTACTGAAATCCTAACAAAAACAGGAGGGGGCATGTTTAGCACCCCAATAAATATTCAAGAAGCTGTCTGGATCATCCATGAGAGCGGACGATCCAGAAAGCTTCTTTATGCGTGATATCCAAACTCCTGAAAATATAACAGATATAAATACGAAGTCTTAAGATTTTAAGCAGAAATTAACAACATGCCCATGCACTCAATACTTATAATGAAATGCTAAGTGCCAGTAGCATAGTGTAGAGAAAGAGCTTGCACACAGGGGAGATACAAGATTCGCTTCAATCAATAGATTTACTAATTTTTGCTCCTCTTTACAAGGGAGGAAGCAAAGCAATGGTTGAGAATTATAGACCAGTCGCACTTAGGTCCCACATAATAAAATTATTTGAGAGTGTGATTAGGAGGCAGGTCTCTAGTTTTAGGGAGACCTATGACCACCTCAACCCAGGTCAACATGGATTTAGATTGGGATCGTCTCTCTTGCAGCTACTTTACCACTATGACAAAATCACTGAGGCATTAGAAGAAAAACAGAATGCAGATTTGGTATATGTGGACTTCACAAAGGCATCTGATACACGAGACCATATAGTGTGATAGCACACAAAATAAGGTCAATGGAAATATCATATAAAGTAGGATGTTGGTATTAAAATTTATATGAAACAGAACACACAGAGCAACAGTTAACCATGTAAAACAGAATTCAAGCACAGTTAAAAGATCTACCGCAGGGCACAGTCCTTGCACCACTTTTTCCTTATTCTCATATCAGATATTGATATGTATAGAAGTCACAGAGTCGTATCGACTTCTGCAGATGACAAAATCAGCATGAAAATTAATTCTGTTGAAGACATTGATAAACTACAGATGTTAATTAGGTTTTCGACTGGGCGGAAGAAAATAGCATGTTATCAGAGATAAATTTCAGGTACTCTGGTGTGGTAAAAATGAGGACATTAAACAAAATACAGTGCTCAAAACACAATCAAATCTGCCCGTAGTGGAAAAGCATAATGTATAGGATCTGGGAATAATAATGACTGATGCCCTAATGTTAAGGGAGCATAACAAATCAATTTTAGCATCATCCAGAAAAATGATAGGATGGATTATGAAAAACGTCAAATCCGGGGATCCCATCACAATGGCTGTACTATACACATCACTCCTGCTGTCCGTCTTTAGTACTGTTCAATACTCGCTTCCTCCTTCAGAGCAGGAGAGATTGCTGAAATAGAGTGAATACAGAAAACATACGGCATAGACACGATAAAGCACCTAATTTATTGGTATCGTCTCAAAGAGCTCTAAATGTTCTCCCTAGAAAGGAGATTAGTGAGGTATCAAATAATATACAAATTCTAAAAAATTGGAGGGCATGGTCCCAAATCTACACAGTAAAATAACATATTTGAGTTAGCGATATGAACGGAAAATTCAGATTAGAACCATTGAAGAGTAGGCCCAAAGGCACAATCAGAGAACACTGTATAAACATCAGAGGTTCACGGTTGTTCAACATACTCCCAGCGAGCATAAGAAATATTGCCGTAACAAATGTGGACATTTTCAAGAGAAAACTTGACAGTTTTCTTCAAAAAGTGAAGGACCAAACGGGCTGTGGTGGTTATGTGGGCCTGCAGGCCGTTCCAAGCAACAGCCTGCTGGACCAAGCCCACATGAGTCAAGCCTGGTCCTCCGGCCGGGCTTGGGGAGTGGAAGAACTTCCAGAATGCCAGCCAAGTAAAATACAAAATTTGTAATATAAATAAAAGCTCTGATTATGTAAATACGCTCTTGTTAAATGCGGTCGTGTGTCATTGTCTGGCTAGTAATTATTCTTGGAATAATGGCACACACAATGGCCCTGTGTGCACTGCCTGGAGATTAGGGCAGATATTGACAGGCTAATGAAGCAGGTGAAACCATAATGGAGGGCAAGGTGTCTCGCAAGGATCCAAAGTAGAAGCTCTGTCGAGATAGCTGGCGAGTGGTGGATCAATTGAGTTGAAGCGGCAAAGGACGTCAAAGAAATCAAGAACACTAGTTAAAACGTAGAACCACTTCAGTTGAATGGGATAAGACCATGTGCGGTAACCTAGCGGAGAAGCTGAGCATCACAACAAAAGTCAGGACATGTGTTGGGGGCTTGGTACATTCGCTGGTTAGGCGAAACCTCCTTTTCTATAAATGCAAGCGTTTGGGTATGTTCACTACGGGCAAGACAAAGTTAATAGGAAATAATGTGATGCAATATGATCAAGCCCACTGTCTGCGTCTTGGTAAACAATATTCACCAAGCTAGAAGCAAAGAGGAATTTAAATATAGTTGCAATGACCAAGGTATTGTACGAATAATGCAACTCCATTATTGAATAACTGAAAAATTTGCATTAGTAAGAGGACCATTGTTACGAATCTATGATTCTACCATTATTCATGATAACTATGTATAGCATTTAATCCTTTCCCTGTTCAGTACTATTATTAGTATGGTATCCATTTGTGTTCCAGTTAATATTGTATGATTTATATTATAGCATGCTGTATTGTGCCTGAGTTGCATTATTTTTTATAGGCTTGTGCAAGTTATTTCTTGTTGGAGGGAGTCGGTGGCTTCTCCGTGGGGGGATGACCATATTTGCATGACCATATTAAGCTGTACTATAATTTTTATTGTCACACTATATTCTTTTCTTGACACATGATTAAACATACAACATTGTCTTGGGGAGCAGGCTCTCCAGGCACAATTTGGTGACCACATGTGGACCCCCCCCCTCACTATATGACAGCAAGAGACGAGATTATATTCTCCGGGGCTTTTACAGATCATTACAGAAAAATGGAGCGCAGTGTAGGGACGGTGGGGATTGGGGGGGGGGGGGTACCTCCCATCTAGTCACATGATCCCCCCTTCCCTGAGACTCTAAAGTCCTCATGAAATCAACTTGTGCCCCAACCTAACATATCCAAAACTTTTCCACTCCGCGGCCCGGGGGGGGAGGGGGGGGGGAGGGAATAATCGGGACGACACTACCCCATCGCTGCCAAAACCAATTCTCTGCGTCTCCCCTAGCATCCAACTTATTACCACAGTACCTTGTCACGTAACAATATGAACGTGTATGTAATATTAACAATTGTGTAACTAGCTTCACAAGAGAGTCACTTGCTCAGCTTAACAAGCTAAAGGGTTCAGTTCCTGGCCCAGTTATGTGCCTCCATCGCCCATGGGACGGGAATGGGATGCATAACAATTAAATTAAGTAAGTAATTATCAAAAGAAGGCACCAAACCGGGAAATAATTAAATTAAAAGGTGTAATTAAATTTAAAAATATATAAACTGCAGTGTGTTTTGATAAAGTTAGAGCTGTCCTACAGACATCGGAAATTAATGTTATTACAAGAGTCACAACAGAGCAGCCAGTCCTCGTTAAGAAAAGCCAAAGTCTATTCCATACACCAGCCAAATTCCGTTTATGAATGAAAAACACTTATTATATGATTCACCTGGTGGGATTTGAACACTTCTTGAACAAGTGCTTCACTGATGATTCTTGTTCGAACTACAAAGCGGCAGATGCAATACAATTAATTTTATTCAAAAGAATGTGTTCAAAGAACAAAGTGGTAGTAATGTACAAATTGTAGCAACAGGAGTTACACAATCTATGAAGCCACTATTATGCAAAGTGTTTTGGGTAAACAAATACTTCCCCCACGTAGTACAAATACAAATAATCGCCAACAGAACCTAAACACCTAACCTAACCAATGTCTAAATATGCACAGTTTGCTAATACATAAGGAAATTGTTTTATATTAAAGAAAATGCCTATTTTGAATGAACAACATGTTAAAATTGATGAATACATCTTTGGGGTCGACCACTGGATGGAATGGACTTGTTCTGAGGACAGCTTAAACAGAGAATCTTTAAAATCTTGTTAACTCACAGATGTAGCGAATGCAGTGATTGAAAGCTTAAAATTAGGAAGTAAGTTTATTTTGAATCGTGTTACTTTTTTGGCAATGGTAATGTGAAGACCCACAAACCTGGCTAACCTCTTAGGCCTGTAATTTTGTAGATCCTCACGCCACCTTGTATACTCGCAGAGATTGAACCAAATAATCTCTCATTCCATCCCAAACACAGTCCCTTTTAAATCTAGCAACGAATTCGTCGTTCTTAATTAAAATAAGAAAACCCCACAAGATCTTGGCTTTCCTTGACCCAAAAAGTCTTCATTAACGTACCAGTGGAAAGGACCCTTCAACATAATACTCTACACAAAGTAATCACACTAACTTGACTGCATCAATGAGAAAATTCGTAGGAGCCGTGATGAGGGTTTGAGCCAATGCGGTGGGTGTTCCCAAGCACACGCCCTGGTTCGAATACTCATCACGTCTTCAACGGATTTTCTCACTGATGCAGTCACGTTAGTGTGATTACTGTGTATTAAAGGAGGAGAGCCAGAGGTAGAACATTCCTGGATGACAGAGCCAGAGTGCATGGAGGGATTATGTGGAACTCCTGGTCCAGCTTCAGTAGAAGCCTCAGGAAAACCTTTTATGTTCAGTAGAACTCCAGGTTGCAATCCTTGTACCATGTCGTGGCCTAGTTGACTAGGGCGTGTGGGGGAACACCCACCGAATAGGTTCAAACCCTCATCACGGCTCCTATTGCTTCATTCATTAATACCATGTTTCCTCTTTGCTTCTAGCTGAAGATCTTTCTGTGCACCACGCTGTAATCCGCGAGTATCTCAGGTGTATACCTTGTTTAAGATGCTGTTCGTTAAGTTGAAGGGAGTTATAGCAGCTATCCATATATAAAATGGTAACCTTTGCTCCTCTGTGGTGCCATCAAACTCATGCCCTATGATTTATCTTCCTAATTCCTGCATATACATCAAAATCAAAGATGTAACCAGTTTATGATTCATCTAGCATGTACAGCCTTACTCCATACGCAACTGGTTTATTTGTGGGAACGACTATCTTCAAAATATTTTAATCCAATGTTCTTGTGCCGTCATCCAGACAGATGTTTCTAAGGAATATAGTATGTTTTGAACTTGTTAGATATACCATTATTGTTCTAACTTTAATGAGTATTGTTTTCGGGAATGGCATTATTATTCCGAGTATGAAAATACTTATCAATCGTTAAATATCACTTAGAAGTTCTACAAAAACAAAGCTACTACACGCCACATTTTACCAGTACTGTGACATTATTGGCACCCTCACAATTTCCATCAACTCTGTCAGTCGCAAATATCTGGCAAGCTCTTTTACATTCAGGTCTTCTCACTCATTCTTGTTTGGTTAGGAGCACTGAACAGGCTTTGTCGTGCATTCAAATTTGTTTCAAAAGCCAAATATTTCTAAATCTTACATATCAATAAATCCCCGAGGAGTTGTTGGTGCTGTGACAGTCAAGCCTGGTGGTCCAGTAGAAAACTGTACAAATGATGCAGTGTTGTCACTAGACCAGGCTTCACCAGAACTGTTACGTGGGGTTTAGTGGTAAATGAAGCACCTGCGTGTGGGGCTGTATCGATAGCCACATCAACAACAACATTCATTTTGTATCTCATCCTCACTCCTCACCTGCTCCTCAAGTTTCTGCCACTTAACTATCAACATGTGTCAACTTACGTGATGAAAAATATTAGTGGGGCAGATCCCAACCCTGCACACAGAAACAAAACCACACGAGACCAGAAGGCATGGCAGAATACCACAGTTGAGAAACAGAGGTGCAATAGGTACTCGGAGAACTAACATCAGAGGCCTGAGACTGTTCGACATGCATCCTCTACGCATAAGGGGCATAACTAGCCGACCCCTCGCCGTGTTCAAGATAATTTGATAAGCACCAAGAAATAATAACTGATCAACCTGATTCAAATATCAGGCTTCGAACAGTCGCGTCAAACAGCCTGGTTGACCAGTCTAGCAACGAGAGGGCCTGATCGAGGGACCGGGCCACAGACTTTCAACCCCGAAATCATCGCAAGGTAACCGCAAGGAAACGGATCACTCACTTCCTGCAATGTCAAGGTCACTGCCTGAAAATTCAGCAACTACAGGCTGAATTTTTTGGGTGATAGTTTCAAGAGTTCATACTACTTGCAAACACTAGCTTTTTCCATAATGTTTTTTTCAATCTTATTTCAAGATGGCTTTGCTCTTTTCTTTATCAATCCACCATAGAGCAAATTTGGCGTTTATGAAGGCAGTAAAAACAACTGAGGAAAACGGGAAACTGCACACGTTTAGACACGGGTACAGCACTGTGGTCACGAGTTTGGTCACTAATATACAGAGACTTCTGCTTGGGTGGCTACCCACGCGGCAGGAAGATGCCTCGTGGGGTATTCAGAGAATTGGAAAACGTGGGTGCACGTTTCAAAATATATCCCATAATAATAGGACAATAAATGGAGTTTAAAAAAAAAATTATTTCTATGATGGAGTTACGTCATGGCCAAGAACAAGTGAGTTTTGTAAACCATTGAGCGAACGTCATCGACTAGGAAGTGTAAATTATTAATTAACAGCTGACTTATCACCCGAGGCGAAGAACTTGTCCTGGCCGCGTCTCTGCTCTGCTTCAGCTGCTGTCTCCGAGGACGTCACTCCCTCACCAGTTGTCCTCCGGTGTTGGGTGCCAACCCGTTCTCGCACTTTCTTACAGTCAATATTGACTTATTAAATACGTGCATATGTGACAAAGTCAATATTGACTAAGAAAATGCGAGAACGGGTTGTGGGTGCACCCTTCATACCACTCCAATTTCAGGTAGCCTCGGTGGGTATTCATTGGCTTCACATTTGAGCTTCCTCACAGCTGAGCCCTCCACTACTGGGCTTCCTCGTAGATGTCACAGGTCGTATTCCCGGTGACCTTCTCAAACCCTTTTTTAGAGGTAGGCTGTTGCAAAGGGTCGTGTGTGTACTTGCCAACTTGACAGTAATAGCTAAACTAGAGCCAAGAGGCACATAACCAGTCAATACTTGTCGGCTAATATTTAACACTAACAGTGTCTGCTGACAAATAGTTTCTCAGCTTTACAAAACTATTACATTAATCAATGTCCTCCCGCATCAGTGAGTAATGTTTCCTGTCACTTCACTTTACAGTTTCAGTTAACACTTACCTTATAACTCTTTTTACCCGTAACTCTGGAATGGCCATTTGCACACTGGCACTTCTTGCGCAAATGTCACTGGTCACCGACTTGCTGACTCCCTCACTTCGTCGGGACTGCCTTGAAGACCTGCAGGGTGACACTACATTGTCTACATTTACTCTGACTTGTGGCTGATGTCCTTGGTCACTTCATTAGGCTGTGAGGAGCCCCTCACTAGGCCCTCCATCAGTCTTACCTGTACAGCCTCTTTCATCATATATACCTCTTCAAAAGGTCATCGGCTACTCAAGTAATGCAGAGGTCTATTGTTTCCTCGTTGAAGCTTAACTACAGCACAAAATGAAATCCTGCAAAAATTTTGAATCACTCAATCATACATCCTTCCTCGTCCAAGTCTAAGATAACAGTAACATAGTTAGGGCCTATGAGCTGTCTCGTAGCTCGGTTCGCCCGTGACAATCTCGGGTCACCTATAGATTAGAGGAAGGAGCGGGGATGTGGCCAATCACGTATCTCGTTGCATCCTGGGTATGCCAGTGTCACCGCTCAAGGCGAGAACCTACTCCCCTGTAACTCACAGGCTCCAAATTTGGGGAATACTAGGCTAATACCTTCCCTTGTAAATTCCATAAAGCTGAATTTGTGACAAAATCGTAAAACTCTCACTTACTTACAAACTAAAACATTCCGTTGGTCACCTAGCACGTTTGTAGGATGGATTTATGTATCGTTCCACCTCTGGGCTTTTTCTGCAGCTCGAGTCATCTGTCTCAACCATGTTCTTACATTTAAGTAATCGAAGCCTGGTGTATTACCCGTTTTCCTATTGATTCCTTTCATCAAAATAAGTGGTTCGTTGTTGGTCAAATTCATGTACCACCCCACAGATCTTTAGGTTGCAGCTGCATTGTTGTGGTCACTACATCTGCATTCCTCTATCTCTTAATTATTTGCTTAATCCATGCTTGATTCGGCTATATAAATGTTAACATTTTTGCTCTTGGTTGCAAGTTTTGGAGCTTCATCTGCAAAGGCATTCCTTAGTATTACTACTTCACTTGGCACCCAGTTCACAATCATATTAATTATGTATTATATTAATCCTAAAACTTAATAAATATTAAATCATTGGTTTAATATTTTCGCCCATCTGGGAGCCCCTGTTATGTCTCTCATTGCTTCGTTTTGAATAACAAACATATGCCCACTGACCAGGAGAAAGATAGTAAAACATTATGACTGTCCTGCTCCTAGACGGGGCCCGGTGATTGCTCCAATTATATTCAGTTGTAATTTTGCCTTTCTCGGATATTGAATTTCCTGTTTGAATGTCACTGTAGAATCTATCCATACTCCAGACATTGTCATCGAGTAACCCACTGTAGGTTAATGTCTTTAATTAACAAGGTGCCCGATTATCCAAAGGGCCACTAACCCTAGTCGACTTCACGAGGACACGAAGCCCGCGGCTTGTCGAAGGTTCCCACCATTAGCCTTTATGATCTTTTCGACGTATATTTTAAAACGGTTTCGGCTTCGGCGGGTAGGCGTTTCTGTAGGTTAATGTGAACTGTTGGTGAAAAAGCGTCTCCTGTTCTCAATCTTACATTGTGGCTCATTGAGCTTGAAACCGTTGCTCCTTGCTTGTGATAAGTACGACCGTGTGAAGAAAATATCCGGATTTGACATCCTCTAACTTTTTCAGTATTTTTAAAGTATCATTAAGATCCGCCCTGTCATGCCAGGTTTGCAGTGTTCGCCCTGTGGCCTTCAAGCGTTCCTGATGAGATGGCTGGCTCAACCTGTTCTCTTTCAAATTACGTCCTAATTTGGCCCTTTGCCCGTATCGCCGAAAATGGACGAAATTTTATGAAAAAAAAAAAAAAGAACTTTTGTTTTCCAAAAGAAAGTTAATGGCCCACTGGGAGGTTAGGAGGGCATGAATATCAAAGATTTCAAAAGTCATGAAAACCGTTATTTGAAAGTTTCCTCTCCAAACCTAACCGATTAAGCAGAACTCAATACAGAAAACGGGACAGTACATCACTTTCGTGAGCAAATTTCATTTCAAATAATGATCATTTTTGGACAGAAAAATGGAAACTTGCGAAAAGCGACGTAACTCTAAGAGGACGGGTTGTGAATGACTTCTGTTGCTCAAAGTAGCACCTTTTCTAGAGCAGCTATGTCCCCTCTGAAAATGAGGTTTCCATGTTTGCATACAGTAATCCAAATGGGGGCACACCAGAGATTTATACAGTTGAACCATTACAGGTTTTCCTTATTGTCAAAAGTACGCTTGATAATCCAGAAAGTTTCGTTAGCATTCTTGACTGCTGCACCCACCTGTCGTGCAACTTTTAATGTGTGTGGTGGATTTTGACTACAAGGTCATTTTCTTCATCAATCTGCTGTAATGTAATGCTAATCATTTGATAGTCGTGGGACATAATAGCCTACGCCACATACATGGTCTTGTATTTGTCTATATTAAAAAGAACTTGCCAGTCTGACCATTTGTGAAGTTCCTTACTCTTTGTAAGGCTTCAGTATCATTATTATTTCTCACTTTACTCTCATTACTGTATATGACAAAGGCTAGGTCCCAAAAAGGACTCGCCCCATTTCTCCATTTTTTTCTCCCATTTAGCACCATTTAGAAAACCCTTTGTTTTCTTTCCTTCAACCATTGTTTTATCCATTCTAATATTTTGTAATTTATTCTGTGGACCTGTAATTTTCTTGCCAGTCTCATGTGGTTCCTTCTCAAAACCTTTAGCAAAATCCACATATACTACATTCACTGGAAGGCCTTTGAGTAGCTGGTTACCATTTCCAAAAATGTGAGCAAGTTTGTAAGGCAGAATGTGTTTTTAACAATTCATGTTGTGCCGATTGTACAAGATTGTACACGAAACATGGTGAATGATTCCCTCCTGTGGATTCACTCCATGAGCTTGCTGATGTGTGAGGTTAAGCTGATCGGCTGGTAGTTTTATACCGAGCTCTGTTTTTTTTTTTTTAAATAAGTGTGACATTTGGATATTCTCAATCTTGGGGGGGGGGACTACCTCTTGGTCAAGAGATCTTGTGTGAAGTAGTTTCAGCGGTACGCATAGTTCTTTTGTCAGTTCCTTTAAGATTGTTGGAGTTGATTCCCTCCACACCTCGGGCTTTTGAGTCTATTGGTGTGTCTTGAGTGCAGTCGCCCCGTCTCATTGCCTTAGATTTCTATGCATGTTTTTTTGTCAAAATGCTGCATTCAGATGTTACTTTATTTAGCGCCACTTTTGCTTTATTCATAAGTGAGGGATCTGTGACGACTACTGCTATATCATCGGCATAGCTTAGTAATTTAACTTCTGTAAAGTCATAAAAACGAGGTCTACGATATA
This sequence comes from Procambarus clarkii, assembly GCF_040958095.1. Classification (NCBI taxonomy): domain Eukaryota; kingdom Metazoa; phylum Arthropoda; class Malacostraca; order Decapoda; family Cambaridae; genus Procambarus; species Procambarus clarkii. The sequence continues at coordinate 35,375,741 of NC_091161.1, forward strand.
GATGTTAAAAAGAATAGGACTGAGGACGACTCCTTGTGGAGTTCCATTCTCATACAAGTGTAGTCTTACACTTAACCTGTCAGCTTTACTCTGGCATACCTGTGACTAAGAATCTTTAATCTATGCTTGTATTTTTATCTTGACACCCTTTTATAATTAACACGAGTAAAAATGCTTGTTGGCCTCCAAGTTCGAATGTTTTTTCTAGACCAAGGAAGATCACTATAACCGAACCCGAGTTGACTCTTCCTAGTAATGTTGCTGTGCAGTTTCCAGTACCTCCTACTATAGTAAAACCAAATTTATTTTTAGGCAGGTCTCCAGGCTTTCACAGTAGCCTCTAAGACCGTCAGTTCAGCAATTTTATTAATACATTATGTCAATGAAATTGGTGTAATTGCCAGGGTCTTTCGGTTTAGTAATCGGAATGATGTCTACTTTCTTCCAAGAAGTCGGTTGTTTGCCTACCTCCCAAGATGCATTGATAACGTACACTATCCCTTGTTCTCCAGCAGGACCTGCTTGAGAGATCATTGAGTATGTACTGTCATCAGCACCTGGTGAAGTGTCATTGCCACCTTTTTTGGCTCGGATTAGTTCTTGTTTAGTAGTCACAATCGTCATTTGTAGCTATGCTCTTTCGAATGGCTGTCAACCTCTCCTGTTTTTCCTTTCTGCCTTCTGACCATTGCAGGAAGCTGGTATGACGCTTCTCCCGCAAGCTGGACAGCATGTCACCCAGCCTCCTGCAATGGTTAAATACATGCATGTTGTCGAGGTGGTCGATCTATCGTCGTTTTAATATCCCCATCTCTCTCCAAGACTACGATGTTCATTTACAGTGACACCAATCAAACTATCTTGCCTCCTTTAACTCCTTAATAACCAGTCTAGCTTCAGGTATCACTGCTCTTAGCTGAGTTTTTCCTTCTGGTGTGCGGTCTCTCTTGTCATGTTTTCTGTTGACTCTTGGGTTTTGTTCTTTAACTTTTCTCTAGAACCAATAGTTCTTTCGTTTTGTGTTTCCTGGAATGATAACTGGAATAGCTCTATTTCAGCAGCTGTAATGGCTTCCTGGAGATTGGTCTCTTATGTCCGAATCCTTGGGTGGCGAGTATGTAGCATGCCATTTTTCAACCTCGTCCTGGTATATATTCCAGTTGCCCTTTATTACATTCCACTATTACTTTCCATTCCATCTTGCGGGTTGTGTAGGGGATCTTTCTATGTTTAGCGTTGTGATAGTAGCATAGTGGTCACTGGAGATCACCGTGTCTACTTCACACTTCGCCTGATGTGGCAAGTTAATAGTCACAGTCACACTTCGTCTGTTAATCGAATGCAGTTGCGATTAACTTTAAAACCTCCTTGAATGTATGGGGGGAGGGGAAGGTTCTCCAGGGTTGAGAAGTGTAAACTCAGGTACTTCTCGCAGAAGGTTAGCTAAATGGCTCTCATTTGCATTGGCTGACCCAGTCACACCTACCTCCTGATTATAAGCATTAATATCCCAGGTAATATTTATATCTTGCATCTCCATGACAAGCACTTCCTCTGCTAGTTTACATCTAGGGGCTTGTAGGCGTTATATACGAGGAGCTCAATATTAGCCATATTCACTGTTATTGCTAATACCTCTATCATCCCCACACGAAAGGGTCTATTTTCTTGCTTGGTATGGTGTTACTTGATGAGGCTCATTAACCCTTCGTCCCCCCTGTTCATGCGGTATAATAATTGGTAACATCCAGCTAATTTGAAGGATTTCCTGGCTCAGCAGACAGTTTCTTGCAAAACTTACTCCTGCTTTTGTGCCAATTGCAGCGTCATGATGTTTGTGTTTTTTTATTTCCAAGATATTGTTCTAATGCACATTTCGCAATGAGCAGATAACGATTTCTGTTGGTGTTGCCTTTCCTGGTAGAACTCCTCTTGTGACTCGACAACCATATTCTCCACTTCGTTAGCAGTGTCGTTGTAAATCGGACCAAATGATTGTTTATCGTGTCTCTTGTATTACAAGATTCCGTTTATCTTGATTCGCCATTGTTTCCTGCAGTTTGTTTGTAGATCTTGTTGACCTGATGTCTTGACTACCCGACTGTTATTGGTTGTCTGTATGTCCAGGTGTTTGTCCTCTTGTGGTCAGTCATGTTTTGTACTGTTTCTTGTGTAACTGGTCTGCTGCATGATCTTCTCCATTATTACACAAGCGATTACTCGAGTCTTTTGTTGTGAGGCATTCCGAGTCATCTGTAAGCAATTGGTAATGGTCTTTGCCATGATCTTCAGTGTTTTTCTGCTGGACCTCCGTAAAACTGTAAATCTGACTCCGAAAGTAATTGTATTTTGTTCCAATGTTGTATTTCTGCAGTGGGTCTGTGCATTTTCTGATCTGGAGTTGCTTAAATTGTGTGATGAATTGTGTTCTATGAGCGTGGGTATCTTTTGAGGCTGTGCATGAGTGTTTCTGACGGTGTTGCTGTATGTATTGCTTGTCAGTGATTATCCTGACCTAAGTTGTCTGAACTTTTTCTTTCGGTGTGGTTGTTCTTCACCAAAGATATTTACTCCTCAACTTACACATTTAGGCTGTTGTGGTCTAGCTCGCCTTGTGCTTGGCTCTACAGTTTTTGGTTGGATGCCTCAGGGGTAACACCCCGCATCTCTCCTGCCCGGCGCAGCGTGTTTGATAGTGGCCGTATTTCTGACACCTGAAGCAGCGCAGGGGTTCCGCGACGTATGGTTTGTATATTCCCTAATTTCCGAGATTGAATGTTTTTGACGCATGTCCCATAACAGTCACCAGAACCTGACATGTCACTGCTTTGTATATTTTTTTGTGCGGCACAGTTTTGCATTCAAGATTTGCCTGTGTTCTAGTTTTGGATCCAGTGCAAAGACGACTATATATCCCAACAGCCCAACTTGTGCGTCTTTCTGAAGGGTCCAGCTTTCCGAAGCCTTCAGGTTTTCTTTACAGGAATGTTACCGTTTCCAGGTAATTTGCAGTCTTTTGGTCTGGTTGTGTCATTATAATTTATCCTTTCACGTTGACAATGATGGAAATTTTGAACTCTAGTTGCATCTTCTATTTCAGTTACTACGTCATATGCTGTAGGAAAGTTTTCTGTAAGCATTATGGGTTTTGAATTTTGCAATTCTAAGTCTGCGATTTGGGAAGCTTTGCAGAGTTTGACACACACTGTTTTTGGTTTTGACTGGTGCTGTCCTCTCTAGGGTACATTATGTCTGGATTCTTGCTGGTAGAAGTGCTTCGTGTAGCCTCGATAGTCGTTCTTTTCTCTATTCCTCTTCTGTGAACTGCCCCTTCTCATTGTCTGAAACCTGCTTCTATTTCCTCTTTCTCCTCTACTTCCTTTTGACGTCTCCCAGTAGTGAGAGCCGATTCACATTCCTACCTAATGCCTAAGACAATCAAGGGTCAGGAAAAATTTATTTCCCTTCAACGAAGGTCTTAAAATAATTTTCCCAAGTGGAATCAGGTATACTTAACACTTAGTTGAGCTGTTTGGCCTAAATTTTACTGTCAAGCTCAGTACACCTTTTAAGGTGTGGCACAGCGCACCTGCTCAGTGATACGGCCCTCACACACACGAAAATAACAGATCATTGGGAGCCGAGCGACCAGACTACTGTGGTAACTGTGTGGGTCGCCTGCATACTGGGGTGTGTGCAAATCTAGACAGGTGGACAACATATTTGACAACGGTATATATCCAAGAATTGCAGAAGAAAACTGCAACGTTCCTTCCAAACAACAGTGCGGCACGCACTCCTGGCGGGCAAACACAAGAATACAGTCACAATGTTAAATTAACAGCTGTGAGTCTGGGTATTGATAGGTTGTTCCTCACAAAACTGCGAGGATTTGAGCTGATTGCTCACAATCTGAAGTTTTCCCAGAGAACAAACCCGTGTGCGGCCTGCTGTACCAGTGGCGCCGGCGGCGAGTCTCATGGCTGGTGATCGGCTCATCCTAGTAATGTAGGTCATTATGAGCTTTCTCCACAGCCTATAGTTCTTAGTTACGACTACCTCTCGCCTGACGCTTTACTACTCGTAATTTTTATTATATCTTCGTTCAATTCTTAATGGATAGACCAAGTTATTATATAATATTTGTATTGAGGTCTTCGCCTTCACACATACCAAACCTGCTTAATCCCTCCAAATTATTAAAGATCTAGAACACGCACTCCTGGCCGACAGAGACACGTATGCACTCAACATGTAACATCAGCAGCTGTGGAAATCCCTTTACTTGTATCACTGGAGATTGCTGCGAACCCAGAACGTTTCGTCTGAGAACATTTAATACGAGAACATTACGATGCTATGCATGGATTGTCTACCAGAGTAGCGAGGGGAGCCAGGTACCATATTCTTGCACGTGTCCCCGACTGTGTACGTTACCAGTAATCTCTAGCAGCTTCAAGCCTCAGTACTACAGGTACAAACGTTACCATCATCATCCTCCTGGTGGTTCCTGAACCTCGGGCAGCTGTAAGTGCTTGACCGCAGTGGCCACCCATCTGTGGTCACAGCCACCATCTTGTGTAAATGAGAACACCTGGATGTGGATTAGATTTTCAAGAACGTACTATTTGTGTGTTGAATTGTCTTCCACTGCGACTTGTCCATGCATCATAGTCCACATAAATGTGACTGTCAGTACCTGAACCAGTTGAAGGACGAATCTTGGAGACGAAGTCTACCTGACCAATCACTGGCGTGTCCTAACACTGGACGAGTTGTCCTCAGGAGACAAAGTATAGCGGAAATATTTATCAAAGCATATTTAAACACTTTGTATAGTATTAAATGTTCTTTGTTATACATAGTTGATATCAGTATCTTGACAGGAACTTTTGTACATCGTTGAAATTTGGGGAGAGAAGCTATATTAATGAGGCAAGTCCAAGTGTTAAGAAAAGGTTCCCTTCGAGAGGGTTGAGTACCCACCCAGTTGGATATGTACCTCTGATACACAGAGCAATCACACTAACGATGTATCAATGAGAATAAGTAGACGTGATTGTGGGAAAAACCTGCTGGGATTGATATAAGAGGAGACTACCAGGGACTTGTACTGAACTAAATTAAAAAATTACTGTCTGCAAATTAATTCGACTAAAATCTCTAGCTAGGGTTGTAAATCCTAGATCCTCTTTTCCTAATGACAGATTGTGGGCTGTAAGGGACAGGTGGGGTGAATGACTTTGTTGATAGAAGTTCCAGTCCACCTGTAGACAGGGATCTCACATCAGCTTGTATTTTATACAAGGATAAGATTTAATAAATTCAGTTATCTGACTGAACACTGGCTCTGTTTAAATCAGAGATTTAAACATACATAGTCTAACCTAGCACCTTAACTATTAACAGCCAATATGTACTTATACTATAAACAACAACTTAAATTGTAAAAGTACAATAAATGACCTTAAATGTAGTCTAAATACTGTTAAGTACCCCCTCCCCGCTCAGCTCGTTGTCGCCGTGTGGGGGCTTAGTGGGCGGCTGCCGGAGTGTGATGCTCCTTGGGACGGTCCTCTGTCCTTTTCTAGCCTTGTGCTCCTGCTGCCGTCCTCTCCAATTCTGCTGGGCATCTTTTCCTTTTCCTTCTGTTTCGTTTTTCTCCCCCCTCTTCTCCTATCTGCTTGCCGTTTCCTGCCGACCTTTTGCTCGTTCTGGTTCTTCCCTTGGACTTCTTCTATTTTGACGCCCGGGTGCTTGAGGAGGCATACTCTTGCACCCGTAGAACTGCAGTACCCGACGTCGGGAGCGAGGGGAACCTTTTATTGTCAATCCCCACTTCGTCACTGAATCCGATCTCGACGGACTGTCGGTTTCTTAAGGTGGCGTTTGTGGGGCGTATACTCACGATGCACCCCTAGGAGGCCCCGACAAGATCGGCGATAGCTTCTTGTTGGGTGTCCTGCCTCTAATTGTGGCTCCATGGTGGGTGTGGGGGCACATTCGTGAGTGAATTCTTCTTTCGTCAAGATGATTACCCCTGCTTCGGCTTCTTCTGGTTTACCTTCTCAGGCTCGTGGGGTGGGCGACCAAGCCCCCGAGTCGGTCCGTATTGGAAGACCGGGCTCTGTAGCCTCCGCTGCACTGGGCCCCGACCTTGCTCCTCCTTTGGCCTCTCTGACTCCTTCCTCTGGCTCCCCTCCCTCCTCTGTGGTTGGGTCGAGCCCCAAGCCCCCAGTGGTGACTACCTCGTCCCCTGGCGCGGCTCCTTCTCTGGTTGTCACTACTGCACCTTTTAACCCCTCTCTCTCTGGGGGTTCTCACCGCCGTCCTCGTCACGGCCGCCCTCGCTCGATTCCTTCCAGTTCTGCTACCTATCAAGCCTTGTTTGGTCCCGCTTCGTGGGCCAAATATTTTGATCTCCTCCCTCTTGATTCTGCGCCTACTGACGATTTCTCCCTCCATCGACATCTCATTGATTCCGAGGATGCCTCCATTACTTTCAACCCCACTCGTCTCGGTACACGTGTCGTTGCTGCTGCTCCTCAGGATGCTGCTTCTCGCTTGGCTGCCTTATCCTGCCTTGGCGAGACCCCCGTTCGGGTCTCGAAGAACGCTCAGTTGAATGCCAGTGTTGGCACTCTTTTGCTCCCGCCCCATGTTGCGACCGGTGTTCGGGACCTGCGCGACTGCCACGACGATATTCGCCATATCCTTGCTGCCCAGGGCCATTCTATTCTCCAGGTGGACACGTTTACTCGTCCCCCTCGTGGTAGTCGCCGTCAACCCCTCCGGGTTGTGAAGATTACCTTTGATGGTAGGACCCTTCCACCCTCTGTCATTCTTGCTGGTGCCAGGTGCTCTGTCCAGGAGTACATTCCTTCTCCTCGGCTCTGCAACAAGTGCTGGAGGTTTGGGCATGGTGCCCTCCGCTGCTCCGGGACTGTCTCTCTCTGTCCTTTGTGTGGTGACGAAGGTCACTAAGTCGGAGTGCGCTTCTTCCCAGGCTCGTTGCCTCAACTGCAGTGAGGCCCATCCTACCTTCTCCCGTGCGTGTGTCCATTACAAGCTTGAGGCAGCTGTCCTCAACTTGAAGCACCAGGAGCGTTTATCTTTTCCTGAGGCAAGGCGCCAGGTTCGCAGGCTCCCGCCTTATGCTAATATCTCTTATGCTCGCGTGTTGCGCTCTTCCTCTCCTCGTCCTTCCCGCCTTCCTCAGACTCACAACCGTTTCCGGGCCTTGGACCCTGATGCGCCCACTGCCCCCTCCTCTGTCCCTTTGGGTTCTCTCCCGAAGGATCCTCCTCCTGGTCCTCTGTCTGGGGTTCCCCTTCCTTCTACCCGGTCTGTCGTGTCTTCTGTGTCTTCTTCCTCGTCCCCCTCCGATCCTCCTTCCCATCCTCTTCCTCCATCTATCGGCTCTCCCCACCGCCTGTCGGTGCGGGCGGATGTCCATCGCTCTCCTAACGGCCGTCGTGTGTGCTCTCGTTCGGCTTCTCCTGTTGAGACACTGGAATCCGTTGCCCGGTACGTAGTTGCTGGGACACCGGTCTCTAAGTCAGAAGCGTAAGCCTGGCTCCTCTCCTTCCTCTTCCCCGGCGGGTAAGAAGGCTTCGCTTTCTTCCTCAGCTCCTCCTTCTAGCTCTGTTGCTCCTTCCCCTCCCGTTTCAGTGCTTGCGCCCCCTGTTCCTGCTATGGAGGTTTCTTTGGCCCCTGCTTCCCTTTCGGTTGCTGCTCTTGCTGGGGTGCGCTCCCCTCTTTCTACTCCCCCTCTTCCTGCTGCTGTCCTTGACTGCTCCTCTCCGTTGTCTCCTCCTCTTCCTCCTCCTCCTCCTCCTCCGGACCCTGCCCGCCCACCTCTGATCTGTTCTCCCGTTTCCTTCCCTCCGTCTTTGCTCAGTTTACCCATGCCCCCTAACCCTGACTTTGCTGACCCTGATCCCGACCCTGATATTCTTTAACGTGCTCTGTTGCTCATTCGCCTTTGTTTCTTCCTTGTTCTCTGTTTTTGTCCTTTCTCTTCTCGTCGTTGTCCATTCTTCAATGGAACGTTCGAGGTTATTACGCCAATTTCCTCGAACTCCAACTTCTGATTTCGCGGTTTTCGCCCCTTTGTGTCTGTCTCCAGGAGCCAATGCTTGGTGCTCGTCCTGGTCGTTTTCGTGGCTATTCCTTTCTCTCCCCCCCCCCAGCCATTGCTGGGGCTTCTAATTCTTCTGCTCTCTTGATTCGGGCTGATGTTCCCTTTGTTCCTTTACTTTTTCCTTCGCCTCTCCATTGTTCTGCTGCTTGTATCTTTGTGGGGAAATGGTACACAGTTTGTTCCATTTATCTCCCCCCGAGTGTCCCGCTCTCTCTTCCTGATTTGAAACACCACCTAGACTCCTTGCCGGAGCCTGTGCTCCTGCTGGGTGACTTCAATTGTCGTCATTCTCTTTGGGGTGACGTTCTGACGAATACCCGGGGTCGCCTCCTTGAGCCGTTTCTCCTCTCTTCTTCCCTGTCTCTTCTGAATTCTGGTGAGCCCACTCATTTGGACTCTCGAACTCGCACCCTTTCTTAGTCTTGATCTTTCTCTCTGCTCTTCTTCTCTTTACTTAGATTTCACGTGGCAGGTTCTTGATGACCTCCATGGAAGTGATCATTTCCCCATCCTTGTTTCCTTTTTCTCTTTTCGCCCTTCCCTCTCTTTCCCTAGGTGGCAGTTTGCTAAGGCGGACTGGACCCTATTTTCCCTCAGTGCTACTCTCTCTGACCTCTCCCTTCTGCCCCTCTCTCGCGCTCTCCTCCTTTTTCATGACACTGTCTTCAACGCTGCCCTCCGCTCTATTCCTCGCTCTTCCTCTCGGGGTCCACGGAAGTGCGTTCCCTGGTGGAATGCGGACTGTGCTCGGGCTGTCCGCTGTAAGCGTGCAGCCTGGAAGAGGCACCGCCGTAGGCAGACGACCGATTCTTTTCTTTTCTTTCGGAAAGCGAGTGCGGTGGCCCGTAGGGCCATCCGTACGGCTAAACGTGAATGTTGGGCATCTTATGTCTCAACAATTACGTCCGAAACCCCTCTGGCCCAGATCTGGAAGCGTATCCGCAAGATAGCGGGTAAGTTCGTTCCCGATGTTTCTCCGGTCCTTCACCTCCATGATACTCTTGTGGCGGACCCGTTGCAGGTCGCTTCCGAACTGGGTTCCCACTTTTCTTCTGTTAGCTCTGGTCTTCATCTTCCCCAATCTTTCCTTCTTCGTAAACCTGTCCTTGAGTCTCGTCCTTTAGATTTCTGCACTCATCTTCAGCTTCCCTATAATGATCCCTTCTCTCTCTCTGAACTTCGTTCTGCCCTGGCCCTCTGCGGTTCTACGGCGACGGGCTCTGATGGTATTCATTATGAGATGCTTCGCCATCTCCCTCCGAGCACGTCTCGGTATTTACTGAGTCTGTATAATCGGATCTGGGAGTCGTCGTCAGTCCCTGAGGACTGGCTCGATGCCGTTGTCCTCCCTGTTCGCAAACCGGGGTCTCTGGGTACTTCCCCTAAGGACTTTCGCCCTATTGCTCTCACAAGTTGTGTCTGCAAACTCTTTGAACGTATGGTTAACGTTCGTCTGATGTGGTTCCTGGAACACCATCACCTCCTCTCCCCTTCTCAATTTGGTTTCCGCAAGTGCCGCAGCACGACAGATGTCCTGGTGAACTTGGAGGTCTATATTTGTACTGCTTTTGCTGCTAAGACCTCCGTTGTTGCCGTCCTTTTTGACCTAGAAAAGGCTTATGACACCACTTGGCGTTATCATATCCTATCTCAACTTCATTCTTTTGGCCTTCGTGGTCATCTCCCTCTCTTTCTCCGCAGCTTCCTCTCTCGTCGTTCCTTTCGGGTGCGCCTTGGTACCGCTCTCTCTCCCTCTTTTCAGCAATACGAAGGTGTGCCCCAGGGTAGTGTTCTGAGCACTACTCTTTTTCTGGTTGCCCTCAATGGTCTTCTTTCCTCTCTTCCTTCTGGTGTCTTCTCCGCTCTCTATGTCGATGATCTTACCCTTTGTTGTCAGGGTGATGATTCGCCTCTCCTTCAACGCCGGCTTCAACTTGCCATTGATGCCGTGTCGTCTTGGGCCACAGGTCATGGCTTCAAGTTCTCTACTTCTAAGACTTGTGCCGTGACTTTTACGCGGAAACGGGTTGTTCTTCGTCCCTCTTTGTCACTTTATGGTCATCCCCTTGAATACAAAGATTCCGCGAAGCTTTTGGGGTTATTTCTTGACACTCGTTTGTCTTGGTCTCCCCATATCTCTTACCTCCGTGTTGAGTGCTCTAAGGCCCTTACCCTCCTTCGGGTCTTGTCCCATACTTCTTGGGGGGCAGATAGGCGCACTCTCCTTGCTTTACATTCCTCTCTCGTCCTGTCTAAGCTCGATTATGGTTGCCCTGCTTACTCGTCTGCTTCTCCTTCTACTCTTCGCCGTCTTGATGCTTTGCACCATACTGGGTTGCGTCTCAGGTCTGGTGCCTTTCGTTCGACTCCCATCCTTAGCTTGTATGTTGACACTGGCTTCCTGTCTCTCCAGGACCGCCGTGATCACTACTGTCTTCGCTATCTTGCGCGGTCCTTCCTCTCGCTTCTGTCGTGCTTTAACTTTTACCCCTCCTGCGGTTCCTGTTCCTCTTCACCACCTCCCTCTTTCTGTCCGGTTATCTCGCCTACAGGATTCTCTTTCCGTTCGTATTTCTGATGTTTCTCCTCGTGTTGTTCCTTCTTTGCCCCCGTGGAGGGTCCCTCTTCCGCGGTTTTGTACATCCTTGACCCGTATCACTGAAGCTTTTACCCCTCCTACGGTTCTCAAACGCCTTTTCCTCGAGCACTTTTTTTCTCACTCCCGCTCCGTTTCTGTCTTCACCGATGGGTCTAAGTCAGCGGACGGTGTTGGCTACTCTGTTGTTTTTCCTGATCGCACTTATATGTGTCGCTTGCCTCCGGAGACTAGCATCTTTACAGAGGAACTTTATGCTATTCTCTATGCTCTTCGTCTCCTGCTTTCTCGTTGTCAGTCTTCCTTTGTGGTTGTTGTTGACTCTCGTAGTGCCCTCATGGCTCTCGGGTCCTTTAATCCGGTTCATCCAGTAGTTGTCGAGATCCAGCATTGGCTGTTTCTCGTTCACAGTAAATTTAAGTCGGTTGAGTTTTGTTGGGTTCCCAGCCATATTGGTGTGTCTTTAAATGAGCGTGCGGATGCTGCTGCCAAGGAAGCTGTCCGCTCTTGTCCCATCTCTCGCAAAGGCATTCCGTATTCCGACTTTTACCCGGTTATCCATTCCTCAGTCCTTACCCGTTGGCAGGCTTCTTGGTTGTCTGTTACTGGTAACAAGCTACGTACTCTTAAATGTTGTGTTTCCTCGTGGCCGTCCTCCTTCCACCGTAACCGGCGGTGGGAAACAGCTCTGGCGAGGTTGCGTATTGGCCATACTCGCTTAACCCATGGTCACTTGATGGAGCGCCGCCCTGCTCCTTATTGTCCTAGTTGCATCGTCCCTCTTACGGTCGTGCATGTCCTTCTTGAATGTCCTGACTTCCAGGACGAGCGTGTGTCTTGCTTTCCGACCGCCCCTCGCGGTCACCTGTCCCTTGATAGAATTCTTGGTGACTCGGATACTTTTGATATCGTTCGCCTTATGCGTTTTTGTTCTCGTATTGGCATCCTTGGTGATATTTAGCGCCCTCTGATTATTTTGCGTACTTGATGGTGCTACATAGCCTTCCCGGTTTGGTGCCTTCTTTTGATAATTACTTACTTACTGTTAAGTACTAGAAATTATATTCAATTAAATGAACTTATATGATAACTTAAAAATAACTAAGCAAGCAATTGATAACTTAATTTATATATTCAAATATATATGTAGACATATTCAATTTATATGATACAGTTAGCTTGAGTGAATCTCTTCCAACACTATGGACACTTGTGAGGTTTTTACTTATTGAGGCTGAATTCTTTCTGACACAATGGACACTCATGAGGTTCAGTGCTTGGATAAGATTCACAGCTACACTACAATTTTAATAAACTTACTGATATGCGAGGCTTAGCCTCGCTTTTTAACCAACAGACAGATTTATAGGATATTAAAGCTACACAAGCATACAATTGGCCAATCATATACCAAATAACCTTCAATATACTTCTCTGCCAGTCGGGGTGCCTGTCTGACAAGTTTGCCAGACTGATTAACTCTCTCTTGTTGAGTTTAGGCACGATATTTTGCTACAGCGTTGCTGTATGATGATCTGGTAGCGTTGCTACGTGATTATCCTGCAGTTGCAGAAGAATGATTGGAGATAAAGAATAGGAATGAAGGTGGTGGAAACCGCGTCACTGTGATCTCCACTAAACACTTATTTTATATAAATGTTCTAGGATTTTCCTTGTAGATATTGTCCAGGTACTCCCCCAGTTCTAGAGTGTTCACTGGCGATAAAATATATTAGATAAGGTGTCCTTGAGCTGGTAATGTTCGCTAAGGATCAGTCACTTGTTCACTCAGTTGTAAACAAACGCGTAGTGCCACGAGCTTTGTTGGTGGGCGCTTCACTCCCCCCCATCGCCCTGCCATACTCTCTGAGCACGGTAGCCTTCTATGAATATTGATTGATTATTTTTACAGTCTAGACTTATGATTAAGATAAGATGTGATTATAATATAATTAGATATAAGATTTAAAGATTATAAGTAGTATTTGTAAATACCACTGAATCTTATTAAGGATTCGATTTTTAATCCTACCGGATGTTGAATCAATGTTCCAATAGTTTTTTAATTAACAAATCCTTCTAGAAGCTTCTGGATCCTTGAGAGATCATGTACAAAGTCACGTAGGCATCAAAAGGGCCCCTGTTGCGTATGTGTTCATGGTGCCATTGTCATCCAGGATCAAGCTATATAATGAATCTTTAATGATTCTAATATGATTTTGATACAATTTAGATATGATTTTGATATGATATAGAAATGATATAGAAATTATACATTTCTTAGATGATTATTAGATATGGTGGGTAAAAATTTCCCACAGTGATGAGGATTCGAACCTATGCGCAGGGCATTTCCAGGCACACGCACCATAGAACTAGGCCATGATCTGATCAAAGGATTGCAACCTTGGGTTCTACTGAACCCTCTAGGCTTCAGTGGAAGCCGCTGAAACCCGCGATAGATCAGAAGAATCTTAGAGTGCTATCGTTTTACCATGTAGTGGCCCGGTTGTCTGGGGCGTGTGCCTAGGAATGTCCAGCGCTTAGGTTGCCTGTGCACACGAGGGCTTTTTAAGTTAAACAGATTTTCATTGTGAGAGATCAAACACGCATTGTTATGTTAATTCTCAAATTCAAGTGTTCGTTTCTACATCGGAGATTTATGATTTAACACTCAGTTTCAGATTTAACACACGATTCATAACGCTAGCTAAAATGAAGGAAAAAAGTGCAGGTAGTACTATGGGTCACTGTTAGATGGAGGAGCTGGTAGGTGGTGGATAACGGCATGAACCGTTAGATGAATGGTGGATTAATAGGACGATGGATCACTGGTAGGTGAATGGTGCTTTAACAGGGCGTACTGAGGGATACTTTGTGTTAGTATCACACTTAATTCGCTCTTGTACATACAAGAGTAAGGTAAGGATAGTTAGTGATGCATAGACATTATTTACACTAAATGCGTAGAGTGGGAGGATGCAGGGGGGGGGGGGAAGAGTTTTCAGCTGATGAATAGAAGGGGAGACAGTCACGACTGTCAGCTGATGAATGGAAGGGGAGACAGTCACGACTAGGTTTTCCACTTACTTGAACGGGAAGGAAGTCATTGCTAACAGTTATTGTATTTCACACCCACTAAACGTTCGTTCATGCTTGCACTAACCTCGACATGCATATCTACTCACTGAAAACCCTTAATTGTTTCACAATTTGAAACGTTCCTAAAAGTATCCTTTACATTTTTATTCTTTGTAAATCCTTATTTGCTGCACTGAAACTGACAATTTGAAACACTTCCCTAAACGTTTCTCCTCCCGAAACTAAAGCCTAATGCTTGCTGTATCTCTTTCTTGCTAATCCTTTGAACAAATCCACAAGGGCTGTGACAAGGATTCGAACCTACGTCCGAGAGCATCCCAGACGCTGCCTTAATCGACGTTTGTTCATTTGATGCATCACGCAATTGTGATTTTTGTGTTGCTAATCCTTAATTACTGTACGAAATAATCTATTGTACGAATCGATATAAAACATTTCGAATTCTTCAACAATTTCCCCCTTTCCCCTCATTCTTTTCCCTCGTTCCCAAGCATGTTGCAGTGAAAACTGCAGTTGAAAAACCATACTTAACATTCCCTAATGTTCGAAATATTTTTTGTTACCTTTTAAATTCGTTCACCACTTATGCCCTTCTAATCGTACTATTTTGCAACTGTCCAAAAATGTCAGTTTCATATGCCTGCAACTTTACATGCAACATCAGTGCAACATGACTCAGATTTTTCCATCATTGACATTACTTCGCAACTTTGCAACCCAGGACGAGAAGTACAAGTTACATCCTCAATTCCCCTAATATAATCCTCTGCTAGAACTATTTAATAAAAGTCTGAGGCATAGTATCTTACCTGACTGCTGGATACCGACTAATAATACCCACACCAAAGCCAAATTTCCAAAAATTTGGACCTACATGAGAAAATCAGTAAGAGCCGTGAGGAAGAGTCGAACCTAAGCTCTAGGGACTCAAGCAAACGTCTTAAACATTTGCACCACAACATGGCAAAAAAAAATGCAACTCGGACCCTTGCGAGTACCCAGAGCAGAGGTTCGAATCCTGCTCATGTAACAAACTAGGCTGGTTGTAAGAATTATCCAGAATGTTTTATCTACAAGGGAGAATGGGAAGCTGGACCCGCGTGGTGACCCGGGACCTGACCCCAGGGAATTCGCAGTGAAAATAATTGACGCCTTGTTCATAGCTTCGTATAATGAACCATCCTATAGTATTCACTTATTTAGAGAAATTAGCCTTTATTCATTTTGCATTAAAATTGTATTGTATAATATTACTGGGAACAATAGCTAGAGTATTCTAATTATTGAGTTTAGTCACCATCAGTGACGTCACGAATCAGATCTAAGTTGTAAGGCGGAGTGACCGGCAGTCATAGGTCATCACAGTTGACATGTCCACTATTTCTCAAAGGTCAAATAGCCATGTGGTGATCGGGAACAGCTCTGCCGTTAGATGCTTGTGTAATTTAACTTCAGTAAAATAATTCAACCAGTCTGGATCAATTAAGTACAACAGAGGTTAATTGTTATAACTCAAACCTTGCTAAGTAACTTGGTAAGCGATGCGGAACAATACAATGCTCTAGTCTGGGGAAGACCAGAGAGAGGACAGATTAGTGTGGTTTGAGAAAACTCGGGCAGGTGGCCTTACCATCATCGGCCTCCCGACAGCACGAACATCTAGCTGGTCGCCCAAGGTAGAGTTGCTTTATGAGTTCTTATAGGGATAGTCAATTCATTGCCGTTCAGGTCAAGTAGGGAGTGATAACTATTTAGATTTTGTTTTAGTTTTTCTTTTAATAAATTAATTAGTTAATATTCTGCATTTTCATTATTTCCATGTGTTTGTTATATGTATATGAAATTGTCCTGGGCACGTGGTCCACACGAGGCAGAGTTGAATTGGGCGCCGATTCTAACATCGAATCGGAATTCATCATTCCCGTTTAATTAATTCCACACTCAAGTTTCCAAGGTCATATCGGTTATAGTGGGGGATCAAGCCCCAAGGATGATTAATTAGCATGATCGATCCAGACCTCGATCATTGCTCAGTGTTACTGGTCTGGTGGTGGTGGCGGAGGCGACTCTAGGGTTTTGCTCAAAGCCTATGTCACGTCATACGGGTTGTAGAATCCTAAGTCGGTCAATCGTCTTAGGACCACGTGGCGTGGAGTCGGCTTTAGTAAAAGTTTTGGGGTCCCTTGGTAGATAATAAAAAGTAAGAATACGGGTAGAGGGGGAGAAGAAGGAAAGATAAGTCGAGAACACCCCCCTCCCCCCCGTGTTACACTCACAAGCTCTTACTAATTTGCTGATTGATACATCACAATGTGATTTTATTGTGCTTTCAGACTCGTCGGACATCCTGTAAGTGTTACGTTCTTGAGATGATTAAACTCGGCATGTTAACGTTTCAAATTGCTTTGAAACAATTTAGGGACAATTTGAAATGTAGCCGAAAAGAGGGAATCAAAACTGAGCCACACAAACTATTTGGATAGAATTAAACGAAAAAAGCAAATAATCTTATGATAGGAGTTATATATAGGCCACCAAATTTAGACACATTGGAAGCAAGTCATCTATGGGATGAAACATCTAGAACATCTAGGTCAAAGTATTTATGTCATGGGTGACTTTAATTTTAGTGGAATAAACTGGATTAACAGAACAGGGAACAACGAAGCAGAAGATTTTATAGAATTAGTTGACGATTGCTTTCTTACCCAACACATTAAGGAACCAACGTGGGGAAATATTTTAGATTTAGTGTTAACTAACAGTGAACACAGATTAATGACATCGAACTTGGGAGTGAACTAGGGAACAGTGATAAAGAAATCAGATTTAGCATAGAGTGGAATAGATCTGCAGGAGAAAATTGTTAAAGTGCCAGATTTTCGTAAAGCTAATTTTAATATCCTAATAAATTTTTGGGGGTCAAATAGATTGGAAAGTCTGGTGCATTGAGGGTGGGCCGATCTTGGAACAAGACGAACCCGGCGATGTGTGATAAGAACATAAGAACAAAGGCAACTGCAGAAGGCCTATTGGCCCATACGAGGCAGCTCCTATTTATAACCACCCAATTCCACTCATAAACATGTCCAACCCATGCTTGAAACAATCGAGGGACCCCACCTCCACAATGTTACGCGGCAATTGGTTCCACAAATCAACAACCCTGTTACTGAACCAGTATTTAACCAAGTCTTTCCTAAATCTAAACTTATCCAATTTATACCCATTGTTTCGTGTTCTGTCTTGTGTTGATACTTTTAATACCCTATTAATATTCCCTTTGTTATGTCCATTCACCCACTTGAAAACCTTTATCATTTCACCCCTAACTCTTCGCCTTTCCAGTGAATGCAACTTAAGCTTTGTTAATCTTTCTTCATATGAAAGATTTCTAATTTGGGGAATTAACTTAGTCATCCTACGTTGGACACGTTCAAGTGAATTTATATCCATTCTATAATACGGCGATCAAAACTGAACTGCATAATCTAAATGGGGCCTAACCAGAGCAAGATATAGCTTAAGAACCACACCAGGTGTCTTTTTACTAACGCTTCGATTAATAAATCCCTGTGTCCTATTCGCCTTATTACGAACATTCATGCATTGATCCTTTTGTTTTAAATTCTTACTAATCATAACTCCCAGATCCCTTTCGCAATCCGACTTCGCAATCTCAACACCATCTAGCTCGTATCTTGTAACTATCATCATTACCTAACCTCAGAACTTTACATTTATCAGCATTAAACTGCATTTGCCAATCATTTGACCATTTCAAAACCCTATCTAGATCAACTTGAAGTGATAGTGAGTCCTCCTCCGAATTAATTTCCCTACCGATTTTCGTATCATCGGCAAATTTGCAAATGTTGCTACTCAAACCTGAATGCCTTGGAGGAATATTAGATTTTGACGACTGACACTACGAACAGAGGAATTATCGAAGATACCAAAGATACAGAAGAGATAGCGATTATGGGTACAATGGAGAAAAGATATTGGTACAACAACAAAGAGAGGTAAAGTCCCAAACAAAAGACTTAGTTCATTTCAAGATTATCTGTTGTAAGAAGTATGACCTGGTTGGTCTATGTGATAAAAAAAGAAGCATTATAAAATATAATAAACAATATTGTTATATATTAGCATACTGTGCATATTTAGGCATTGGTTAGGTTGTGTGTTTTGGTTCTGATGGCAATTATTTGTATTCTTAGTACGTGGGTGGAACATTTTTCAACACTGTGGTTCGAACAAAAGTCGTCAGCAAATCACTGTTCGAGGAATGTTTGAACGTTTCCAGCGATGAGGAAAAACCGGTGGATAACATAAGTAATAACTGACGCAGAAACTCATTATACAGACCCAAGCATTATTCCAGGTGAAGTATTTGAAGGTTATGAATGTGGAGAGAGTGGCTTCGCGTGTCGCAAGGGGGGGGGGGGAGGGACCGTCGTAAACATCTAACTACGGAACACCAACTCTATGAACCCGAGCCAACCAAAATTATCTCCAAGCAATACGTATGCACTACGCCACTTTGCAGTTTTTACAACTATGGCAATGTGTAGGTCGTATGCATCCCTCTTCAACCACATTGTAGAAGGCTCAACGCCCACAAGAAAAACAAAATAACAATCCGCTTCAACGCCACAGGTACAATAAAGAAGTTGATCTGCCCTCTATGTGACTATGCGTGTACTGTGAAGTAGGCCTTCAGACGCCACCAAGACGCCCGAGGCAAGCTACCTTGGACCAATATTAATTGTGTCATGTTATATCTGTGGCAAAGACAGACCAAATGAAGGAGAGATGAAAGCGCACATGAAAAAGTATCGTGTAGGAAAATACTATCGTTGTGATATTCAAGTTCCGTTCTGTGCAACTCAAAAAGCTAATACAACATCTGAGAATGCACACTGGTGAGAAACATCAGTTGTGTCCTTTTTGCCCCTTATCGTGCTGCTCGCCGCGACCTTCGGTCCCATGTGCGGCGCATGCACAAACGAGAAAATATGTATGGAGACACTTTCACCCCTCGTTCTGTGGGGTTCTCTGTAGCCGAGAGTCAAGATTATTTACACTATATTGTTGATCATGAAGAGCATCAACAGGTCCCAGCCACACATCACTGGACCTCCAGTTCCAGGCACAGCCATCACTGGACCTCCAGTTCCAGGCACAGCCATCACTGGACCTCCAGTTCCAGGCACAGCCATCACTGGACCTCCAGTTCCAGGCACAGCCATCACTGGACCCCCCCCCCCCTCTCCACACCCTCATCCTCCATCTCAAGCATCGTTATAATCTGTGTAGGGTTAGTGCCGTGGTAATGGTGGAGTTAGTCTGTCATCAGGGTTGGCTTGACGCTGTATCCGGTGTCTTATAGTCATAACTTAAGGTTAAATATGGGATGCATTAGAAATGTTCATAAACCAGAGTAACGTTGGGCATCGGAAGAAACCGGCCCTTTGTTAGCGACGATTTGAAAATTACTCTATTAGTGCAATTGATACTTCAATAGAGATACAAGGTTGACTTTTACCAGCAAGAAATAATGGAATAGAATGCTATTTATTTTCTGGAATTTTTGGAGATTGGCTTTACCCTGTGCTTATGAAAGACTTGTGTTCTTACATTCTGACTTCTAATGTTGCTTTACTTGGAAATTGTTATGTCATTATTGGAAAAATTCAGCAAGTCAAACGTAATTATAAAGAAATATTAAATTTATGTTCAAATTGTATTGTATGAAACCAATATAGGATAGATAGATATATTTAAATTTCATTTTTGTTTTAACAAATGGAAATTGACTCCAAGAGTCTGCAAATACCTGTGGGTAATCGTTTTCTTCATGCAGAACAATAAGAAGCAAAAAATACACAATGACAGCAAGATAAAGGAAGATGGGATGGTGTCGTGATGGACCACAGCGACAATGTTTAACTCAAGAGCTGGGATATGAGGCGGTGTTCCCTTAAGGTAACCAACACACACCGTTTCATAGTAGCCAATTCTTCACATACTTCTTTTTACTATACTCAATGGAAACCATTTCTCTTCATTCAGTTACTTCAGTATTCCTCTTACTTTAATACAGAACTATGGTGCACTTCAAAATTTAATTACGGAAAGCTAAGGATCAAGAATGAACAGGTGGTTTAAATTACATTTGAAGTGTATATCCATCTTGTTTATGAACTACATTAACAAGGAGTTTCTGTTCAGACATTTGTTTAGTGCTGACAAGTGTTGTTTAATGTGTGTGGGGGGGGGGGGGGTTGCTGCATAGGTATGGTATGATACATTGTTCCAGTTGTGATATTTGACATGTACTGGAAGTAGGAACTCTGTAATGATGCATTTGAGATGACCCAGTACTGAAGTCTTAGGCAAGTACTGATTGGTTTAAGACATCCCAGTACTGCAGAGGCGGAAACAAATGGGCAGAGTTTCTTTCACCCTGATGACCTGTTCACCTAGCAGTAAAAATAGGTACCTAGGAGCTAGACAGCTGATACGGGCTGCTTCCTGGGGATGTGTAACAAAAAGGAGGCCTGGTTGAGAACCGGGCCGCGGGTACGGTGAGCCCCGAAATCATCTCAAGATAACGTCATCAGTTGTGGTACGTGTGAAAACTTTTATTTCCTTTATAAACGGAGTTAGGCAGGTGCATTGAATGGACTTTAGCCTTTGTTTATGAGGACGAACTGTTACACGACTCTATATATCACGTTCAAACATTCCTTTAACAGTGATTCGATGACTTGACTTCTGCTCGTGACCCAAAGATATAACTCATCGGACAGTTCTAATACAAATAATGGCCAACAGAATCTTAACATCTTATCTAACCTACACCTAACTTAAATTGAAATTATAATATTAACTCTTATGCGAAACCAATTTTAATTACAAAATGTTAAAACTGATTAATGCATTTAAGTGGAGGGTAGGGACGGCGACAACTAACGAGCCTGGCCTGAGGACGGGTTGCTGCAAATGAGCATTTAGCCATTGGTGCTCATTTGGAAATTAGCAAAGGCTACTTTACTACAGTTCAAGCCGTCCATGATTAGCCAAGGTTCACCCAAACCTGAAATTTACAATCAAGATACACATGAAGGAGCTACCCTTCCTAGGTATGTGTGTGTACACTCATCTTGTACTTGCAAGGGTTGAGCTCTGGCTCTTTGATTCCGCCTCTCAACTGGATTCCTGAGCCTACTAGGCTCTTATTATATCTACATTTGGAACTGTGTATGGAGTCTGTCTCCACCACATCACTGCCTAATGCATTCCATCTGTTAACTATTCTGCCACTGAAAGAGTTCTTTCTAACATCCCTGTGGCTCATTTGGGTTCTCAGTTTCCACCTGTGTCCCCTTGTTCGCGTACCCCCCCCCCCTCCCAGTGTTAAACAATTCACCTTTATGTACCCTGTCGATTCCTCTTAGAATTTTGAAAGTAGTGGTCATGTCTCCCTGAGCTCTCCTATCTTCCAGCTACGTTAGGTTCATATCATGCAGCCTTTCCTCGTAACTTATGCCTTTATTCTGGGATAAGCCTAGTGGCATACCTTATAACTTTTTCCAGATTAGTCCTGTACTTGATAAGGTACGGGCTCCATGCTTGGGCCGCATACTCCAGGAATGGTTTTATATCTGTGGTATACAAGGTTCTGACCGATTCCTTACACAGGTTCCTGAAGGCAGTTCTGATGTTAACCAGCCTCGCATATGCCGCCGATATTTTTATGTGGGCTTAAGGAGGCAGGTTTGGTGTGATCAACTCTTAGATATTTCTCTTATCGTTTCATGGAGCACTTCATCTCCCATTCGGTATGATGTTTCTGGCCTTCCGTTTCCACTGCCTAGTTTCATTCTTACATTTTCTCGGGTTGAACTGTAGAAGCCATTTGTTGGACCATTCGTTCAGTTTGTCTAAATCATCTTTTATCCTCTTACTATCCTCCGCTGCCTGAATCCTCCTCAATTTTTGCATCAGCAAACATTGAGAGAAACGATTCTATTCCCTCTCGGAGATCATTTACATATCAAAAACAGTATAGATCCAAGAACTGAACCCCAGTGGGACTCCACTGGTGGCACTTCGTCAATCCGAGACCACGCCCCTCCCTGTGACTATCTTCTGTTGCTTAGGTACTCCCTTATCCAATCGAGTACCTTCCCGTTCACTCCTGCCTGCATCTCCAGTTTGTACACTAGTCATGTGTGGTACTGTTTACTTTACTCCTGTTACATGAAGGTGCTTTTCTTGCAATCCAAAAATCCGCAGTCTGCCCACCGCTCTCTTCCTTGCCTGATTTCTGTTGCCTGGTCGTAGAATTGAATTAATCCTTTGAGGCATGATTTGCTATCCCTGAACCCATGCTACTGATGTGTTACAAAGTTCTTTCGCTCCAGATGTTCCCCTAGCTTTTTTCGCATAATCTTTTCCATCAACTTGCATGGGATGCAAGTTAGGGACACTGGCCTGTATTTTAGTGCTTCCTGCCTATCCCTCTTTGTATATAGGGACTACATTAGCAGTCAATTTTTGGCAGCTCCCGTTAAAAGTGATTTGTTATACACTATGGAGAGTGGCAGGCAGTGCTTTTGCTCCTTTAGTATCCATGGTGAGATTCCATCTGGGCCTATAGCCTTTGTCACATTCAACTTTACCAAAAGCTACCTCACCGCCCCACTAGTATTCCAAAGATCCTCTAGCAGTACCTGATTATCTATTCTCTCTCTTATCTCTGGGACTCCTCGCTCTAATGTGAAGTCCTCCTGGAATTTTTAATTGAGTTCCTCACACACTTCCTTGTCGTTTGTAGTTAATCTGTCTGCCCCCATCCTCAGTTTCATTACCTGTTCCTTCACTGTTTACCTCCTGATGTGGCCGTGCAGTAATATAGGTTGAGTCTTTGCTTTGCTTGCCATGTCATTTTCATATTGCCTTTCTGCCTCTTTTCACACCCTAACATTCATTCCTGGCACACTTTCTCTGCTCTCCAGTGTTTTTTATTTCAACAGTTTCTCCATGCCCTTGCACTTTGTTAGCTTACATCTCTGATTAAACCATGGGACTCATCTGGACTAAATTTTTGTTCTCTTTTGGACTGGGACGAACTTGTCAGGCCTCCTTTCACTTCTGTGTGGTATAGTCCATGCTATGGGCCGTCTTTCCTCCGAACTTTGCTTCAAGTTATATCTGTTAGGAATTTTCTAATCATAGTTTCCCTTTCGGAATGCCAGCCTTTTGTTTTCTGGGCAGGCCCTTGTGTACAATAACCCTTCTATGACCAAATACTCAAACATCTGTACACTCATTCTCTCAGCGGCTTCGAAACCTAGTTTTCCTTTCATTGGAGTCATTTAAAGTGAAGACTAGATCGAGTCTTGCTGGTTGATCATTTCTTCTCATTCTTGTGGGTCCCCCGACATGCTGGCCAAAAGTTTCTTGTCGCCACTTCCAGCAGTTTAGCTCTCCATGTTCCCTCACCTCCATGCAGTTCCTTGTTTTCCCAGTCTATTCTTCCGTGATTGTCCCCCCCACCCCTTCCCCGAGGAGCAGATGGGATCTATTTTCACAGGCAGCTGTGGCTACTCTTGCAATTATGGTGTTGACTGCCATGTTTGTCATACTCCTGCTTGGGGTCTTCTGTCGTTTGGCGGAGGGTCATATATCACTGTTATAACTACTATTGGACCTCCTATCGCCATGATACCTGCTATGTAGTTTCTGAACCCCTCACAGCCTGGGATAACCATCTCCTCGAAACTCCACTCCTTATCAGTAGGGGCCACTCCGCCTTCTCTCCTTCCTTCCTTCCCTTCCTCTCCTTATTACAGTGTATTCCTGGGGAAACACCACATCTGTTATAATTCCTGAGTTTTGTTTCTGTGAGCCCAATTACATCCGGGTTCCCTTGTGCCCTTTCCCCTAAGCTCACTTGCCTTGCTTGTAATCCCAACTATGTTCGAGTACATTACCTTGAAACTGACTTCCTTCCATCCTCATTTTCTGTTGGTTTCACTGGAATTGGGGGGCAAGGGGTGTCCAGGGTGGGAGGGCCTAGGAATGTGGACCTGGGGATCTGGTGTGAAAAGGGGCTGGGAGGATCTTGAATGGGGAAGCTAGGTGGGTCTGGGTTGGCCTTGGGATGGGGGAGGAGAAGGGGCATGTGAAAGGTCGGGGGGATGTCAGGGTTTGGGAGCAAAGGGGAGTCTGGTGTAATAAAAAAAAAAGTAAAGAGGATGGAGAGGCATAGGTGAAGGGAAGTATAGAACTGGGAAATACAGTGAGGTATGGAAGCAGGCGGGCTGTCCGCCTTGCTGACACGATGTGTGGGTGTTGGCAGCTAAGCTAAGCTGGCTCCCTCTTGTCAGGGAGCTGTGAGTGTGAGAGAGGTTCTTTACATGTGTTTCACCATTTATGGATTCCATAGATAATACTGTGTAGCATTCATATATACACACTCCGATGCTTCCACACATGTTGTTCTGTTTAAGGCTCTGTTTTATTATTATTTATCGAGTTGTTCATACACATTATTATTTATCGAGTTGTTCATACACATTTATCGAGTTGCTCATATATACACATATATGAACTGTTCATATATACACACATACATCTCATCTGGGGATTATATACTGTGGAGCGGGGTTTTCATTCAGAGAATCGAGGCTCTTGGGCCACCAGCTGTGGGAGCGGGGCGTCTCATCTTGGAGCAATCTTTCAAACATTGTGTGTAACAATTCGAAGGTGTTCCACACTCTGATGGCTTGGTGCTGCAGTCTGATGTTTAGTGGCTATATGTTCAGGAGTTCTAAGTTCATGGAGCTCCTGGATTGTCTGATCATATGGTGGACGGTGTTTTGCTGCTCTCCTTAGCGCCTTATTTTGTACTGCTTGCAGTTTCTGCATGTTAGTTTTCTTTATGGTGTGTAGTGGTACTGGGGGATACTCTAGATGCGGCCGAACTAGAGCCCTATATAGGTGGATCTGAATGTTAGTACTGAGGCTTCGGAATCTTCTCAGTTTTCCTAATGCTGCTTTGGCTTTGTTTAGTCGGTCCCTTACATGAATTTGTATCCCTGTTCTATTTATCGTAAGTCCCAGTATTCTGCCTACCTCCGCATATTGGATCGGACGGTTGTCAAGGATGATGGGGTCCGGGTTTCTTTTCGTAATGTGTATTATCTGAAACTTTTGTTTGTTGGTGCTAATTTTCCATTGCTTCTCAAAGTTGTTTATGAGTTCAATTGCCGCCTTGGTCTTGTCGGCTAGTAGTGGCTTTGATGGTCCCGGTAGGCAAATTATTTGGGTGACATCGTCAGCGTATG
This sequence comes from Procambarus clarkii, assembly GCF_040958095.1. Taxonomy (NCBI): domain Eukaryota; kingdom Metazoa; phylum Arthropoda; class Malacostraca; order Decapoda; family Cambaridae; genus Procambarus; species Procambarus clarkii. Next base: position 35,400,945 of record NC_091161.1, read on the forward strand.
TGATGTATTCTCCATGTTGGGGTTGGGGTAGGTCAGCTGTATAAATGTTGAATAGAGTAGGGGAGAGGCAGCTTCCCTGTGGTACTCCACTTCAGTTCTATTACGTCACCCAAGTAGCTGCCGACATTAAGCCTAGCAGTTCTATTGTCTATAAAGCTGCAGAGAGTAGCAGTAAATCTCTCGGGAAGCCCTAGTTTAGATATCTTATATTTTAGGCCTGTGTGCCACACTTTGTCGAAGGCTTTCGAGACGTCCCTAAGCACTATATTACACTGATCTTTTATCGACACTGTATTGGCTATATGTTCGTAGATCAGGGCTATAGCTGTATGGGCCCCTCTGCAGTTTCTAAACCCATGCTGCCTGGTGTTATACTTTCCTTCCTTTTCCATGTACTTCACAAGTCTCTGATTGATAATTTTTTCGAATATTTTACCTGGTACTTCGAGGAGGGAAATTGGCCTGTAGTTTTCAGTTTGGGTTGGGGGTTTACCTGGCTTGGGGATTAATCTTATTGTGGCATTCTTGAAGTATGTGGAGAATGGTCCAGATGCAAGAGCTGCATTTAAGATACATGTGTATTGATGGAGTGCAATCACTGGCAGGTTGGATAATACCATCTTACTTATTTTGCTGTTGCCCGGCGCCTTGTTCTTGAAACCCATAATTGTTTTATGGACCTCTGCAATGGTTGTGTGTTTCATAAGGTGGCAGTCATCGCGTATGTTGTTAAGGTCTATTGTTTGCGTCGGGAGTAGTGCTGCAGCTCTGTTATCGACTAGAGTTGTAATTTCCCTTTCATTAATTGGGCAAAAATTAAATTTTCTTCCGGGTTTATCCTGAATATTTTTCCCAGAACTTCCTGAATTCCTGCTCTTGTTCTCTCTCCTCATAGAGTTTATTTCCTGAGGCGTCTATGATGTAGGGTGTTTCCTCAGAAGAGTTTCCCATCAGGGTCTTTACTTTTTTCCAGAACTTTCCTGGGTTTCTGTAGTCAACTTGGATTTTGCTTATTAGGTCATCCCATTGTTTGGTGTACTCTGTTTTGCATAGATCTTGCAGCTCATCTTGAAGTTCCCTTTGTAGTCTTTTGCGCTCATCCGTCCACCCGTGTTATGAGTTGTAGAAGATTGTTATATCTGGTTTGCAGTGTCGTGTACGCCTCAGTGGCTGGGGGGTGTGGGAGCGTTATATGGTGAGCTACGGGAATGTGATCATTCATGCATTTTTCTATGGTGCTAATCCATGTATTTAACTCGGCGTTTATGCATGATGTTTCCTTTCCATTAAAATCTGTGACACTGATTTCCTGTGCACTGCTTTTGAGCGCTTCCCAGTCAGTTTTAGTGTATTGAAGTCTTGGTGGTGAGGGTTTCTGAATGGGGTTAGTTGACAGCGTCATTATTATTGGTAGGTGGTCGCTTGTGCTCACAGGGCCCCTTTCTATGCGGGTGATTAGGAAGTGGTGGTTGTTTGACAGTATTATGTCTGGTTTACCACTGTGGCCTTGTCTGACGTAAGTTGGGAAGTCTGGGCCCAGGTGGGTTAGATTTCCGTTCCTTATCATATTGTGGATGGCTTCTCCTGCTTGGTTGTGCCTTCCATGTCCCAGTGTTCTGTGCTTGGCGTTCAGATCACCCAGAAAGTAGGCAGGTCTGTTCCTTCTGGTAAGTTTCATGATGTCGGCAAGGGGAAGGTAAGGTCGTCTTGGTGGTTGGTAGCATGTTCCTATGAAGATTATACCTTTCGTAGTTTGGAGTTCAATTGCCAGGAAGTTTTCCTGGAAGTTATCTAGAATTTTGTGTGGAATATTTCTTTTTACGGCAATTGCCGCTCCATCGTTGGCCTGGTCAACTCTGTTGACCTGGTAAATTTTGTAATTGAAGATCTTTATCTTCTCGCTATTCTTTTTTCCTTGGCTAATAATGAGTATTATATCAGGGTGTATTTCTCTGTACAAGTTGCTGAGTTCCAATGCTCTGTGCGGAGTCCAGCATAGAACATTGTGTTGAATTATTGTTAATGACTGGATGGCTATGTTGAATCTGATGGGTCTCTTCCACCTTGTGGATTGTTTGGGATCGTTCCATAACCATTGCGCATTGCGTCAAAGTCCTCGCTGCTTATCTGTTGAATGGTTATGAGGTTTCGGTTTGGGTTAAAATTATGACCTTATCAGGTCGTACACGTCATTCGTAGTGACACCGGGAATGTTGTGTTGGAATTTTATGTGCCGAGTTTGTATTTGCTCTCTGAGGGTCTTGTGGGTAACCAGGTGGGTTGCTTTTCTTGAGAAGAAATTGATTGTGTTTGGGGTCTCTACTGAGGCTTGGGTGACATTTTGTGTGGGTGTGCGGGAATCAGTGAGAGCCGTTGTGGGTCCCTGGTCCTGTGGTACTTTTATGTTTTGTTGTTTGTGTGTGGCCCGTCTTCGGGGGTCCTGAGTGGTAGTTGCTGGTGTTGTATCATCTTCCTCTGGCTTGTTGGTGGTTGCTGGGGTCGTGGGTGCTGGCACTTGTTGGGAGTTAGTCACAGTTGGGGTAGTGCTGGCTACATTGCTGTCCACCAGGGCTTTTATGATGTTAGTGGAGTTAGTGTCTGGGAATTCCATCAATGGGAGACTATTCATCTTGTACATTTCTTTAATTACAGATCTAAATGACCCTGGGTTTGCTATGTTTTCTAAATGAGCAAAGATCATACTGCTCCGGATCTTTGTGGGTAGATCCCCATTTACCTGTGAGGTCGTCTTTGTTGGAGTGTGTGAGGTAGTGTTTGCTGGATTATGTGATACCTTGTTTAACCAAGCATTGGTGGTAGTTATACCTGCATAAGTATTATTGGCCATTGCTGTCTTTTTTGCTAAGGCATCGGCCCTTTTTTGTTTTAGGATGTCCTTCCTAATGGGACATATTGATGCCAGTGTGCGGTGGGGATTCCCACAGTTGAGACATTTGGAGTTTGATTTATTCATGCAGTCTCTGTACGTGTGTCCCTGCCTAGCACATTCTGAACATACTTGGCCCGTTTGTTGGCACTCTGCGGCTGTGTGATCGTATTCATAGCATGTCCAACAAGGGGTAATGTTATAGTATTCCTCCTGCTCAAGGTTGTTGTCCGTGCTAAGGTGATAGTAGTTGCAATGGATACCTTGGCTGAGGGCTTTCCGTGCCATGGAGATTTCTTCAAACCTTATTTTCATCATGTTAGGCAATCTCGGCATGAGGATTACCTCTTCTACCTTGGCCCACTCATTCCTCTGTTCTATATCGTGTTTAATATTTTCAGGGGCGTCGTCAGTAATTCCTGCATCAAGTCTCTTCAAGATTATTGTCTTCCTGGCCTGCAGCTCAGGGGGAATAACCTGGAAATGTTTATCCATCAACACGTATGTTTTCTCCCTTGATTGTATCCACATGTACATCCTGGTAGCATAGAGCTATGAAAGAGGAGTCCTTTGTGGGTATTAGTCTAGAAAATCTTACTTTGAGAGTTGATAACATTTGTTAGTTCCTTCTGTTTCTCATAGCCTGTCCCCCACCTCCCCCCTGCAGAGGGGCGGATTTTTACCCGGTGTCCTCTCATTGTCTCAGTTCCTGTTCATTTTAACTTGTATAGTTGCTTTTATCTTCAATTCCCTTCCTAAGAATAAGTTCTCCTAAACCGAGGGCTATGCACTCCGTCCTTCCACTTGGTTGGTTGGGACTCGCAGAGGGCAGCCCCCAGTGACTTATCCTCCTGTATCCTATGTGTGGACAGAAGTCTGGGGTGGGGCTGCAGGGATGGAGGAAAGGGGGGGGGGGAGGTTGTAGGAGGGGGAGGTTGTAGGAGGGAGAGTTTGGGTGGGGGGAGAGGGGGGGATACTGGGGGAGGACATGGGGTGTGGGAACGGGGAGGGCCTGGGGGGGGGGGAATGAGTTGGGGAAGGAGGGCATGAGGATTAACATGGGGCTTGGGGTCGGGGAGCTGGTGGGAGGGCTTAGTCTGGGGACGGTCTCTACTGGTGGGGTGGGGGGGGGGATGATCATGGGGGTGAGTTTATGGGAGGTTTCCGTTATATTCCTCCCTGGGGATGCTGGCCTACTGGTGAAGGGATTCACCATTAACCTCATGCTACACCACTAAATGTTCAAATTACGGGCCAGAAGAATAGTTTACCACTCAAGTGGTTAATGCATAGAGTACTTTACAACATACCTATTAGAAGATCACCGCTTCAAGGTATAAACTATCACAATTATTAAACGTGTTTCCTTCACCCATTGTACTTATGTGGGAATATATATATGCGCTATATAATGACAAACTGCAATCCAAGAGAGGTTTTTCTAAATTTTAATCTTCCATACCTGCTGTGCCGTTGTACTGATGAACCCTCGTACATACCTGAAATTACACATTATATTAAATACCCCTAATTACTAACATGAACACATTTATGTAAAGTTGAAGAAATATCCCGCTAGACAATCCATCAGGTCAGACATTGGATGAACTAAAGTGCCGACTTAACACGAAATGGCAAAAGCCAACCTCAGATGACACAACCCGTTCTCAACACAACGGCCAAGTGGTCGTTAACCCGGCAGCCAAACATGAACGTTCTCAACACAACGGCCAAGTGGACGTTAACCCGGCAGCCAAACATGAACGTTCTCAACACAACGGCCAAGTGGTCGTTAACCCGGCAGCCAAACATGAACGTTCTCAACACAACGGCCAAGTGGTCGTTAACCCGGCAGCCAAACATGAACGTTCTCAACACAACGGCCAAGTGGACGTTAACCCGGCAGCCAAACATGAACGTTCTCAACACAACGGCCAAGTGGTCGTTAACCCGGCAGCCAAACATGAACGTTCTCAACACAACGGCCAAGTGGTCGTTAACCCGGCAGCCAAACATGAACGTTCTCAACACAACGGCCAAGTGGTCGTTAACCCGGCAGCCAAACATGAACGTTCTCAACACAACGGCCAAGTGGTCGTTAACCCGGCAGCCAAACATTAACGTGAAGAACGCTTCACATTTAACGAGTCCTCGGTCTATACTCGTTCGTGCACTGACCCACAACAGTTCATACATTTTAACACAAGAATTATTTAAAATGGTTTTTGATACGTGAACTATTATACATTATTATTTATTAGGCAAGGGAGACAGGTTGGAATACACTCGTGTGCTATAATTTCCTTCAACTATCAGACCTATGGACAATATATATAGACAATAATATTTACTTATATTCGACAAAATATAGTACTTTGTTACACAGGACGTTAATGTTAATTAAGGCGTCTCTGGGGTTAGCGGCAGCGTGGACGACACTGACTCAGGATGGTTAGTTTCATTGGGGGGGGGGGGGGGTATGTGACGGTTGATAGATTAAAAGTCTTTGGTCTGTATTTCAAGGATTTAAGTCTGATAGTTCACAAGAAATACTTTATAATTGTCAGAATTTAACTATATTAATTCTGTAATTTTTTTTTCCGCCTGCTTTTGGTCGAACGATCAATTTCATATATATAGTCGAGACACGAGCGGCTGTTATGGAACCGTTAATCTCTCATCAGTCGTTTTAGAAGTTAGTTTTATTTTAATAAGCTTTACCAAAAGTCTTCAGGTAGGTAAAATTCTCTACTAATAGCCAAAGATATATTATTCAATATGATTATATTTACAAATGAGTAAACCTGGGATAAAGCTTTATATAAAATAATTAAATTAACATCTTTGTAACTATCCTTATTTATAAAATCAGCAAATATAGACTATTCTATCAATAATACAATGTGATAAAATAGCTAATCATCTAGTCAGTAATCAGTAACTTGCCTGTAAGTCTGGCACAGGTAACCTCATGCACAGGACTGTCCAGGTGACTAATTTAGTAAAACCAATGAGGCGGGCGCTGAGCAACACCTCTCCCCACGACGGCCCGCGCCACACTGCCCGCCTCGCCTCTTGACTAGCTTGGCCTGATGGGTCAACTACCTGTGACGTCATTCACCTCACCTGACATGAGGCCGCCTCACATACAAATAATTCACAAGTTACTTCAATAATATTAATAGAGAGTTTATTTCTATTAATGTGACGCATGAGCATGTGTGAGTATGTATTAAAAGCACATACTTCATTACTGGACATTAAACCCACTACCACACCCACCTAGTAGCTTGGAAGCTCCATAACGCCTTCTGTAACTATTATGTTGGAGTCTAAGCCAGGAGCCAGGTACAGCAACCGGTTACGGTGTTAAGCGTCTTGTGTGTGTGTATTTACTGTGTGCCTGTAGGGTCGAACTCTTAGCTCTTGGACCCTGCCTTTCTAATTTTCGGTTGCCTAATTTACAGATTCAAGAGCTATTTTTTTCCATCTGTCATATCAACTATATAAACACCTTCCCCTAAAGAGAGGGGGGGGGGAGCGCCTTGCTAGGCTCCTAGCCCCCCCCCCCCTCCCTTCTAAACATTTAGATTATTGCAATGTCTCTTTTTGCATGCTTTTATCATTTACATTTAAAACTTTGAATCTAATTAACATAAAAGCCTTTTACATCTTACCAGTAAATTGACAATTTGTTGACAGTTCTAACACTACTCGGCCTAAATCTCGATAATAACTTACGAATACACTCACACAAAGCACTCAAACAAGCCATAGGAAAAAATCCCTCCCCCAACTATGCAGACTCGAACACACCCACGCACAAAAAACACAAAAAAACACCAGTCTAATGCCCTAATTCGTCCTCTCATAACATACGCCCGAATATCCCAAATGTTTGCAGCCAACACAAACAAAAAGCTCCAATGAATTCAACCCTAATATCTGAGGTGGATCTACACCACTATGGGACGTCTTCGTCACGAGTGAGATCTTCCACCTCATAGCAAACACACGGCCCATAAACATACTGGAAACACCTGGCCAACAGCAGACTTAGGTTAACAACATACCATGACCACCACACCACATTCCTCACCAACACAATACACACACCACAACACTGACAACCTCTCTAACATCCCGCAACAATCACCACCCACACCATTGTATACATAAACAATTGTACCGCCTGCCCGCCGAGCACAGCTCCTTCCCCTCTCCGCCCCCCCCCCCCCACACACAGCCACACACACTGGGCGCTTGTAGCCGAGTAGACAGCGCACGGGACTCCTAATCCTGTGGCCTGGGTTCGATTCCTGGCGCTGGCGAGGAACAATGGGCAGAGTTTTTCACCCTGATGCCCTGTCACCTAGCAGTAAATAGGTACGTGGGAGTTAGACAGCTGTTACGGGATACTTCCTGTGTGTGGGGGGGGGTGGGGGGAAATAGAAAATGTTAGTAGTTAATAACAGTTTATTGATTGACAGTTGAGAGGCAGGCCAAAAGAGCAGAGCTTAACCCCCACAAGCACCACTAGGTGTATACAACTAGGTGAATACACCAGGTGATTGGGACTTCCAGGGTTGTTCGGACTTTCTTGATGCATGGGTGAACAGGTTTGGTGTAGAATGTATACCACAATTCAAGGCCTGCTGCTGGGTCAAGGGCCTGGCACTATTCCCTCTCATCTACAAATTTTCCTCTCCGGCCTACTCTTCCCTCTGGCCTCACTTTCCGCTCGCCCAATGGGCACTTTACCTGTACACTTTAATATAATTATATATATATGTCGTACCTAGTAGCCAGAATGCACTTCTCAGCCTACTATGCAAGGCCAGATTTGCCTAATAAGCCAAGTTTTCCTGAATTAATATATTTTCTCTAATTGTTTTCTTATGAAATGATAAAGCTACCATTTCATTATGTACGAGGTCAATTTTTTTTATTGGAGTTAAAATTAACGTAGATATATGACAGAACCTAACCAACCCTCCCTAACCTAACCTAACCTATCTTTATAGGTTAGGGTTAGGTTAGGTAGCCGAAAAAGTTAGGTTAGGTTAGGTTACGTAGGTTAGGTAGTCGAAAAAACATTAATTCATGAAAACTTTGCTTATTAGGCAAATCGGGCCTTGCATAGTAGGCTATGAAGTGCGTTCTGGCTAGGTATATATATATATGTATATATATATATGTATATATATATGTATATATATATATATATATATATATATATATATATATATATATATATATATATATATATATATATATATATGTATATAGGTTCACCTATATATATATATATATATATATATATATATATATATATATATATATATATATATATATATATATATATATATATATATATATATATATATATATAGGTATATATATATATATATATGTATATATATATATATATATATATATATATATATATATATATATATATATATATATATATATATATATATATATATATGTCGTACCTAGTAGCCAGAACTCACTTCTCAGCCTACTATGCAAGGCCAAATTTGCCTAGTAAGCCAAGTTTTCATGAATTAATTGTTTTTCGACTACCTAACCTAACCTAACCTAACTTTTTCGGCTACCTAACCAAACCTAACCTATAAAGATAGGTTAGGTTAGGTTAGGTAGGGTTGGTTAGGTTCGGTCATATATCTACGTTAATTTTAACTCCAATAAAAAAAAATTGACCTCATACATAATGAAATGGGTAGCTTTATCATTTCATAAGAAAAAAATTAGAAAAAATATATTAATTCAGAAAAACTTGGCTTATTAGGCAAATCGGGCCTTGAATAGTAGGCCAAAAAGTGAGTTCTGGCTACTAGGTACGACATATATATATATATACATATATATGTATATATATATATATGTATATATATATATGTATATATATATATGTATATATATATATATGTATATATATATATGTATATATATATATGTATATATATATATATATATATATATATATATATATATATATATATTTTGGTAGCAGTTTTTCCAGTAGACATATTTTATTAAATATGACCGAAAAAGTAAGATTAATAATTCTAACACGAATTTTCTCAATCTTTCGTACATTATGCTTCACTGTTGGAGGTAAATCAAAAATCACTTCTCCAAAATTCATTTTTATTTCTAGTCTGACGCGACACGGGCGCGTTTCGTAAAACTTATTACATTTTCAAAGACTTCACAAATACACAACTGATTAGAACTTGCATTTCCCTGATTTTATATCTACTTTTGAGTGAGGTGGGAAGGGTGATGTGGCATTACATTTGAGTGAGGTGGGAAGGATGATGTGGCATTAGAGGATATTAATAGGGTATTAAAAGTATCAACACAAGACAGAACACGAAACAATGGATATTGAATAGAAGTGTTTGTAGAAAGCCTATTGGTCCATATTTCTTGATGCTTCTATATTGGAGCGGAGTCTTGAGGTGGGTAGAATATAGTTGTGCAATAATTGGCTGTTGATTGCTGGTGTTGACTTCTTGATGTGTAGTGCCTCGCAAACGTCAAGCCGCCTGCTATCGCTGTATCTATCGATGATTTCTGTGTTGTTTACTAGGATTTCTCTGGCGATGGTTTGGTTATGGGAAGAGATTATATGTTCCTTAATGGAGCCCTGTTGTTTATGCATCGTTAAACGCCTAGAAAGAGATGTTGTTGTCTTGCCTATATACTGGGTTTTTTGGAGCTTACAGTCCCCAAGTGGGCATTTGAAGGCATAGACGACGTTAGTCTCTTTTAAAGCGTTCTGTTTCGTGTCTGGAGAGTTTCTCATGAGTAGGCTGGCCGTTTTTCTGGTTTTATAGTAAATCGTCAGTTGTATCCTCTGATTTTTGTCTGTAGGGATAACGTTTCTATTAACAATATCTTTCAGGACCCTTTCCTCTGTTTTATGAGCTGTGGAAAAGAAGTTCCTGTAAAATAGTCTAATAGGGGGTATAGGTGTTGTGTTAGTTGTCTTTTCAGAGGTTGCATGGCTTTTCACTTTCCTTCTTATGATGTCTTCGATGAAACCATTGGAGAAGCCGTTATTGACTAGAACCTGCCTTACCCTACAGAGTTCTTCGTCGACTTGCTTCCATTCTGAGCTGTGGCTGAGAGCACGGTCGACGTATGCGTTAACAACACTCCTCTTGTACCTGTCAGGGCAGTCGCTGTTGGCATTTAGGCACATTCCTATGTTTGTTTCCTTTGTGTAGACTGCAGTGTGGAAACCTCCGCCCTTTTCCATGACTGTTACATCTAGAAAAGGCAGCTTCCCATCCTTTTCCGTCTCGTAAGTGAAACGCAGCACGGAACTCTGCTCAAATGCCTCCTTCAGTTCCTGCAGATGTCTGACATCAGGTACCTGTGTAAAAATGTCGTCAACATACCTGCAGTATATGGCCGGTTTCAAGTTCATGTCGACTAAGACTTTTTGCTCGATGGTACCCATGTAGAAGTTTGCAAACAGGACACCTAGGGGAGAACCCATAGCGACCCCATCTACTTGCTTATACATATGCCCATCCGGGCTCAAGAAGGGTGCCTCTTTAGTACAAGCTTGGAGTAGTTTCCTCAGAATACTTTCTGGCATGTCAAGAGGAGTACAGGCTGGATCACGATACACTCTGTCGGCTATCATTCCGATTGTCTCGTCCACGGGTACGTTGGTAAACAGCGATTCTACGTCCAACGAGGCTCTTATCCCTGTGGCCCGTGCGCCCCGCAGTAAGTCCACAAATTCCTTTGGAGACTTCAGGCTGAAGGCGCAAGGAACATAAGGAGTCAGCAGGCCGTTGAGTCGCTTTGCCAATCTGTACGTGGGTGTGGGTATCTGGCTAATGATTGGCCGAAGTGGGTTTCCAGGCTTGTGCGTCTTGACATTTCCATACGCATATCCAGGTGTATATTCCCCAATGATCTTTGGCAGGTGGAGTCCGGATTTCTTGGCGTTCACAGTTTCGATCAGTTTGTTGACCTTTGCAAATGTTTGACGACATTTTTACACAGGTACCTGATGTCAGACATCTGCAGGAACTGAAGGAGGCATTTGAGCAGAGTTCCGTGCTGCGTTTCACTTACGAGACGGAAAAGGATGGGAAGCTGCCTTTTCTAGATGTAACAGTCATGGAAAAGGGCGGAGGTTTCCACACTGCAGTCTACACAAAGGAAACAAACATAGGAATGTGCCTAAATGCCAACAGCGACTGCCCTGACAGGTACAAGAGGAGTGTTGTTAACGCATACGTCGACCGTGCTCTCAGCCACAGCTCAGAATGGAAGCAAGTCGACGAAGAACTCTGTAGGGTAAGGCAGGTTCTAGTCAATAACGGCTTCTCCAATGGTTTCATCGAAGACATCATAAGAAGGAAAGTGAAAAGCCATGCAACCTCTGAAAAGACAACTAACACAACACCTATACCCCCTATTAGACTATTTTACAGGAACTTCTTTTCCACAGCTCATAAAACAGAGGAAAGGGTCCTGAAAGATATTGTTAATAGAAACGTTATCCCTACAGACAAAAATCAGAGGATACAACTGACGATTTACTATAAAACCAGAAAAACGGCCAGCCTACTCATGAGAAACTCTCCAGACACGAAACAGAACGCTTTAAAAGAGACTAACGTCGTCTATGCCTTCAAATG
>NC_091161.1:35417527-35419944 GCF_040958095.1 Procambarus clarkii
AAAGTAAGATTAATACTTCTAACACGATTTTTCTCTATCTTTCTTACATTACTTTTCACTGTTGATGGTAATTCAAAGATCAATTCTCCAAAATTCATTTTTATTTCTAGTCTGACACGACACTTGAGCTCGTTTCGTAAAACTTATTACATTTTCAAAGACTTTAGTTTACAAACACACGCTGGACACGTTCAAGTGAGTTTATATCCATTCTATAGTATAATGACCAAAACCGAACTGCATAATCTAAATGGGGCCTAACCAGAGCAAGATATAGCTGAAGAACAACACCAGGTGTCTTGTTATTAACGCTTCGATTAATAAATCCCAGTGTCCTATTTGCCCTATTACGAACATTCAGGCATTGATTTTATTGTTTTAAATTCTTACTAATCATAACTCCCAGATCCCTTTCGCAATCCGACTTCGCAATCTCAACACCATCAAGTTCGCATCTTGTAACTCTATCATCATTACCTAGCCTCAGAACTTTACATTTATCAGCATTAAACAGCATCTGTCAATCTTTTGACCATTTCAAAACCCTATTTAGATCAACTTGAAGTGATAGTGAGTCTTCTTCCATGTTAATTTCCCTACCGATTTTTGTATCATCTGCAAATCTTGCTACTCAAACCTGAATCTAAATCATTTAAATATATTATAAACAACAGAGGTCCCAGAACAGAGCCCTGAGGTACTCCACTAATAACATTATCCCACTCTGACTTAACCCCATTTATACTAACTTTCTGTTTCCTTTGGAATAGCCATGCCCTAATCCAACTTAATATAGCACCCCCAATACCACGAGCCTCTATTTTTTTAATCAGTCTTTCACGCGGCACTGTATCAAAAGCTTTGCTAAAGTCAAGGTACACAACATCACAATCCTTACCACTATCAACTGCCTCAACTATGCTGGAATAAAAAGATAGCAAATTTGTTAAACATGAACGGACATTTGTAAAACCATGTTGCGACTCATTTATTAATTTATGTTTTTCAAGATGGAGACGAATTGTATTTGCAATTATCGATTCAAGTAATTTTCCCACAATAGACGTTAGGCTATTTGGCCAATAGTTTGACGCAAATGATCTATCTCCTTTCTTAAAAATTTGTACCACATTAGCTACCTTCCATGACTCTGGCACTCTACCTAACTCTATTGATTTATTAAATATGGTAGGCAGTGACTCGGAAAGCTCCTCTTTGCATTCTTTAAGCACCCTGGCAAACACTTCATCCGGCCCTGGGGATTTGTTTGGTTTTAGTTTTACTATTTGTTTAATTACATCCTCCCTGGTAACTGCTAAACTATTCAACCTTTCCTCGTCCCCACTCACATATACTTGTTCGACTGAAGGCATATTGCTAATTTCCTCCTTAGTAAATACAAATATAAAATATTTATTAAAAATAATACTCGTCTCGTCATTATCCGTTATTTGACCTGTCTCAGTTTTTAATGGACCTATCCTTTCCCTAGTCTTAGTTGGATATAACTGAAAAAATCCTTTAGGATTTGTCTTCGCTTGCCCTGCTATGAGAACTTCGTAGTTTCTTTTTGCTTTCCTTATCTCTTTTTTTAACATTTATAACCAGTTGTACGAATTCCTGTTCTAAACTAACTTCCCCATTCTTAATCCTTGTGTACCACGCTCTCCTTTTACCTATAAGGTTCTTCAGATCATTTGTTATCCACTTTGGATCATTAGTATTCGATCTATTCAATTTATATGGTATACTACGTTCTTGGGCTTTGTTTGGAATAATTTTAAATAAGTTATATTTTGAATCCACATCGAAATCCCCTTTTACGTCACCTGTCGCTGGGTTCACGTCTAGCCCACACCCCATCCCCAAGACATTCCAATCTATTTGACCCCAAAAATTTCTTAGGCTATTGAAATCAGCTTTTCGACAATCAGGCACTTTTAACAGAATTTTCTCCTACAGATCTATACCATTCTATGCTAAATCTGATTTCTTTATGATCACTGTTCCCTAGCTCACTCCCTATTTCCATGTCCTTAATTTGTGTTTCCCTGTTATTTAACACTTAATCTAAAATATTATTTCCCAGCATTGGTTCCTTAATATGTTGCGTTTACTAAGCAAACGTCAATTAATTCTAGAAAGTCTTCTGCTTCCTTATTCCCTGTTTAGTTCACCCAGTTTATTCCACTAAAATTAAAGTCACCCATGACATAAATACTGTTAGATCTAGATGCTCTAGATATTTCATTCCATAGATGCTTTGCTTCCATTCTGTCTAAATTTGGTGGCCTATATATGACTCCTATTATAATAATATTTTGTTTTTCGTTTAATTCTGTCCAAATAGTTTCTGTGTGTGGCTCAGTTTTGATTCCCTCTTTGAGACTACATTTCAAATTGTCCCTAACATATAT
>NC_091161.1:35420444-35615444 GCF_040958095.1 Procambarus clarkii
AAATAATAAACATAGGCACCAACTTTGCTTACTAATACTTCTAATCATTCATAAAGTAACAATACGTTGCATAGGGGAAGATCTTTAATGTGCTTAGCTGCACGATCAATTAGGCTCCTCCGGCACCACGAGATGAGGGAGGCAGCTGGTGGCTAGCTCGTCCCTCTCTGTGGCTGGTGTGGTGCGGTTAAGGACTACTCTGTGGCTGTATCCCTACTCTCCTTCCCTTCTCCTCTTACTTATTTCCCTTACCTGAAGTTCCTGTATCCTTAAGCTAAGTACGGGGCATTAGTGAGTGTGCCTACTCTGGTAGTACGATTGGGGAGACCTGGGGATAGTATTTTGCCAGTGTTTGGGTACCCCTAAGTGTTGTGTTTTGTATTAAGGGTCCCACGTGGTTTCACTACCCTAAGCTGCATCCAGCTTCAGTGCTTATCCAGTAGTACTTTACCCTAGCTTGTTATTAGTGTAAACCTTGTATCCTGCCTACGTGGACCAAGGCTTTTAACGTAAGATAGTGTGTAAAGTTATTATTATTATTGTTATTGGTGTGAGTGTATATGGGGGGGTTGTTAAGGGTTAATAAATAAGTACATGAATTACAGAGTATCTCTTCTTCCAAGGTGGGAGCGCAGTGATCAACCCTTAGACTAACATATATGGTCTTGTAGCAAGTTATTACTACTGTGGATAGTTTATTTTGGGGGCCGGGCCTTTTAGCTCTCCCATATTTGATACTCTTGTCTTCTAACTACCTATACCCCTTAATAGTACCAGTACCCCATAGAAGTCCCACTCATATCAGTTGTAACAAGTGGTTGGCCAGTCCGGGAGGAACATTATAAGTGTAAAAAATTAGATTCTTGAGTGCCAAAATTAAAATTTTTTATTTCCGCAGAACGGTTGTGTGCTAGCCTAGGGTCCAGCTCATCTAGCAAAGGACATTCTTGCACTGACTGGGACACCTAGCTGGATCCCTTCACGATTAAGGTTAGTGTGGCCTTGTGTTAGGGGCCGTGCAAATTTTTGTTTTTTCCAATTTTATTTTTTAATTTTTTCTTTGGCTGGGAGCTAAAATTATTAGTGATGTCTTCTGAAATGCAGAAACTGGCAAGGGAGCCTTCAGTGGTAGAGATAAAGAAACTTAAAAAGTCTAATTTAGTATTGTTAGGCCAGGAATTTGGCCTAGAATTAAATGTTGCAGATAAAAAGGGGACTTTGGTGAATGAAATATTACAACATTGTATTGATGAACAACTATTGGCAAGTGATACACCTTTATGCCAGCCTAGCCAAGCAGAAAGTGCAACTCATAAGGAAAGTGAATTAGCTTTAGAGTTAGCAAAAATAAAATTAGAGGAGCAAAGACTCCAAAACCGAGGAGGCTAAAATTAGAGCGAATGCCACTGGAATTCCACCTGCCGGGGATTCAAACCCCAGGCATTATGAGAAAAAGCATAATTTGCCTGAATTTTCCGAGTCTGACCCTGAAAGGTTTTTCAACCATTTTTCAGAGAGTGGCCACGTCCATGAACTGGCCAAAGGAAGAGTGGGTGAAAATCCTACAGGGAAGATTTAGGGGTAAAGCACAAGATATTTTTATAAACATGCCTGACGACGAGTGTTTCGAATATGATAAAGTCAGGGAATGTATTTTGCGGGCATATGAAATTACTCCTGAAGCTCACCGCCAAGTTTATCGTAACCTTAGGCCTACTCACAACCAACCGCTCACTGAATTTGTGAATGATCAAATTCGATTATTTGATAGATGGATTCGCTCGGCGAAAGCCGAAACATACGAGGCTCTCAGGAACTTAATTTTAATGGAGCATTTTATAGATGTTATGCCAGAGAATGTTTCCCAGTATATTAGAGGAAGGATAGAGTTAAATTCTAAAATAGGGGATTTGGCCAAGTTGGCAGAAAACTACCAATTGGCGGGCAAAAGGCCCAATAAAAATAATTATACCCCACAGAGTAGCAAACCTTATACCCACAGCCAGTCCAGACCAGCTCATTCTAACCCTTTACCTAATGCACCTTCTGTTTCAGACATAACTAACCCTGTTAAAGTGTCTAGCCCAACGGCACCTAAAGGTGAACCGAAGGGTAATTCTGTTAGTAATGTCCCTTCTCCCCGACGTTTTTGTGGTCACTGTAATCGTCCAAACCACACTATTAGCCGTTGTTGGCAACTGCACCCTGAAAAAAGACCCAATGCTCTAGTTGTGACACAGGGCTTGAGGCTTTCAGAAGGGTTAGGGAGTAAGACCTCCAACCCACAGTGGTTGGACTTGCTTACCCCATTCTTATCGAAAGGGAGACTACTTTTGTCTGAGGGTTCTTCCTGGAAGGACGTGGTGATCTTCCGAGACACCGGTGCCATCCAGACTTTAATTTTAGAGAGTGCGTTGCAAGGTGCCAACACTCTCGACACTGGAGAGGTGGTACTGGTCGAGGGTGTCACTAGTGATACTCGGGCAGTACCCCTCCATAAGGTTACCCTGGAATCTGATTTCCACAAGGGTGTTTGTACAGTCAGAGTCACTTCATACCTACCTTTCCCTAATGTTGATGTAATAGTTGGTAATGATTTAGCAGGGGATAAGGTAGGGGACTCCAGACTGCCTATTATGTTGCCTACCCCTAAGGTTTGCCTGGATCCACCCGCCGCAGAGGATAATGTTGTGTACCCTGCGTGCGCGGTGACCAGGTCTATGGGACTTAATGTAAGGGCAGCCCTGTGCTTGCCAAGGTGGTAAATCCCGAGGTCACGAGGAGCTTTCCGAGTGGTGAAAGCCAAGTGGACCTCGCGGACACATTCATGGCCCGACTCGATGACGTGGCCGAGGACATTGTGGAGAGCCTGCCACCGCCATCTACCGAGAGTAGTGGGGAGGTGGAGAAACACTGTTGAGCCTCGGCCAATGGCATCTGACCAAGGCCTAGATGCCTCCTTGAGTGAGTTACAGAAAGCTGACCCCACTCTTGCAGATTGTCATGAAACAGCCGTCTCTATGGAGGAAATTGTAGACGCAGCAACTGGGTACTACTACAATGATCGGATTTTGATGAGAAAATGGAGACCACAGAGTGCTCCCTTGTCAAATGAGTGGGAGGTAGTCCACCAGGTTATGTTGCCGACCTGCTATAGAGAAAGAGTTTTGGCAGCTGCTCATGATGATCCTATGGGGGGACATCAAGGTATTAATATTACGTATCACAAAATTTTAAAGTATTTTTTCTGGCCCAAGCTGAAAGCGATGTGGCAAAATTTTGCAATGCGTGTATTGTTTGTCAACTGGTTGGGAAACCAAACCAGACTCCACCTAAAGCTCCTCTAAGGCCTATTGTCGTGCCAGAGGAACCATTTTCTAATGTGGTAATGGACTGTGTTGGACCATTACCTAGAACTAAGTCTGGTAATATTTACCTAATCACGATGATGTGTATCACAACTCGTTATCCAGAGGCTTTTGCTGTAAGGAACATCCGAGCAAAAACTGTTGTTGCTCGTATGTTGCAATTTTTTTTCCACTTTTGGACTGCCTCGGGTCGTGCAAACTGACAATGGTACTAATTTTAAGTCTGATGTTTTCGAGCAATTTTGTAAGGAACATGGAATAACTCATAAGGTTTCAGCCCATACCATCCACAGAGTCAGGGGGTAATTGAACGTTTCCATCTAACTCTGAAGCAGATGTTGAAGACATCGTGCGAGAGTTCCCACACCTTCTGGGATGAGAATTTACCGTATGTTTTGTTTGCGGCTAGAGAGGGATTACAAAGTTCACTGGGCTGTTCTCCTTTTGAGTTAGTCTTTGGCCATAAAGTTCGTGGACCCTTGCAAATGTTACAGGAGAATCTGTTAGGGAATGTAACGTTAACCGAAGGTTCGGCTTTCTTTGCGCAACACCACCAGAGACTCAAGGACTGCAAGGCGGCTGCATTGAAGTATCTTGGCAAGGCCCAAGAAAAGATGAAAGAACGTAACGATGCTAAATCTAAGTTACGGGTATTTCAGCCTGGCGACCCTGTCCTGGTATTAAAGCCTCGACTAGGGAACACTATGTCCCACAAGTACGAAGGCCCCTACATTGTGACAGAAAAGACTGGGGACCTCACGTACAAAGTGAGGCACTCTGACAAACGTAACCAGGTAATGCTCATACATGTAAATCGACTGAAGAAGTTCCAGGGCCCCAGGCCCATTGCACTAACCAATGTTTCCATTTCCAGTGAGAGAGGGGATGATTGTTCTGGGGACCCAACTAATCTCATTTTCAATAATTCTAGTTCTGTGAATGCTGTGGAGGAACTGTCCCATTTGCAGATGGCCCAACGTGAAGAGGTGCAGTCGTTGGTTGCTGAATTCTCCAGTCTGTTCGGGGATGTCCCGACCCAGACTGATGCCATTTGCCATGATGTCGAGTTGACGGACTACACTCCCATTCGCCTTCAACCCTATCGGATGAGTCCAGAAAAGAAGGCCATCGTACGGAAGGAGGTCGACTTCTTGCTCCAGCACGGCCTCATCCGGCCGAGCCAGGGCTCTTGGTGCTCGCCCTGCCTTTTGGTCCCCAAACCAGACGGCTCCTGGCGATTATGCACCGACTATCGGCAGCTCAACAAAGTGACCATTGTGGATGCCTATCCGCTGCCCCTCCTCGAGGACTGCATCGACGAGTTGGGAAATGCCAAGTACGTTTCGAAATTCGACCTCTCGAGGGGTATTATCAAATCCCACTCACTGAACGTGCTAAACAGCTCACCGCGTTCGTGACACCCGAGGGTGTTTTTGAGTATCAAGTGTTACCGTTCGGCTTGCGTAATGCCCCTGCCACGTTCCAGAGACTCATGAACTCTCTACTCGCTAAGGTGCCAAATTGTCGGGCGTATTTAGATGATATCGTGCTGTTTGACAGTAATTGGGCTGACCACATAGCTAGGTTACGCCAGTTGTTTGCCATCTTGAAAAGGGCAAATCTTGCCTTAAATGCTAAAAAGTGTCATTTTGGCCAAGGCACAGTGACGTACCTCGGTTATGAAGTGGGCCAAGGAAAAGTGTTACCTCGGCAAGATAAAATCAATGCCATTCTGGAGTATCCAGTACTAAAGTCTAAAAAGGACGTTCAAAGATTTATCGGTATGTGTGCGTACTATCGACGTTTTTGTCAGAACTTTTCCAGTGTTGCCACTCCTCTCACAGACTTGTTGCGGAAAGCCGTTAAATTTAAGTGGTCATCAGACTGTGCAGAGGCATTTAAAAATTTGAAATTGATCTTAGCTTCCGCCCCAGTGCTTGCTTGTCCAAGGTTCGACCGACCGTTTAAAATTCATGTTGACGCGTCTGACTCGGGTGCTGGTGCAGTGTTGTTGCAAACTGGGGATGATCAGGTGGAACACCCAGTATATTATTACTCTGTGAAATTCGACAAGGCGCAACGCAATTATTCAGTGGTAGAAAAAGAGGCGTTGGCGCTAGTGTTAACATGTAAAAAGTTCGAAGTTTACCTCACAGGTAATATAGTGGAAGTGTACACGGACCATAACCCACTAGTTTTCCTGACTCAGATGAAGGGTAAGAATAAACGCATCCTCAGGTGGGCGTTGTACCTACAGGACTTCAATCTTTCCATTACCCACCTACCGGGCAGACTCAACGATATAGCCGACGCTCTGTCCCGGTTGCCTGAATAACATTCATCTGAGCCACAGAAAGCCATTTACCAACCGTCATTCTTTAGTTAATTTTTTTTAGGTTCTCCTGTGACATTAAATATTCCGTGTCCAATTTATTTACTTCCCTGTTCTTTTATTTTTTTTTTGTTCTTTCAGAGAACTCCTTTGTATTTTTTTTTTTTGCAGAGAAATTGCTTTTGATTGATTTTTTGTTTTTGTTATATGTTTTTTCTTTTTGTTCTCTGTATACTCTTACAAAAAAATATGACTACTATTCTAGTATTCACATTTTTTTTTCTCTGAAGGGGGGAGGAGTGTTACGACCCTGGGTTCTCCAGTGGAAACCAGAGGTCAAAATTGAGCTATTAAACTTTCTGGTAGTACAGTTGGGCATCTAGAATGTCAATTGTTTGTATCTTCCCTGCCAGACGTAAGACTATTATTGTTTCTCAAAGAGCATTTAAAGACTGAGCTGGGGGTTGATTATTAAATAATAACATAGGCACCAACTTTGCTTACTAATACTTTCTAATCATTCATAAAGTAACAATACGTTGCATAGGGGAAGATCTTTAATGTGCTTAGCTGCACGATCAATTAGGCTCCTCCCGGCACCACGAGATGAGGGAGGCAGCTGGTGGCTAGCTCGTCCCTCTCTGTGGCTGGTGTGGTGCGGTTAAGACCTACTCTGTGGCTGTATCCCTACTCTCCTTCCTTCTCCTCTTACTTATTTCCCTTACCTGAAGTTCCTGTATCCTTAAGCTAAGTACGGGGCATTAGTGAGTGTGCCTACTCTGGTAGTAACGATTGGGGAGACCTGGGGATAGTATTTTGCCAGTGTTTGGGTACCCCTAAGTGTTGTGTTTTGTATTAGGGTCCCACGTGGTTTCACTACCCTAAGCTGCATCCAGCTTCAGTGCTTATCCAGTAGTACTTTACCCTAGCTTGTTATTAGTGTAAACCTTGTATCCTGCCTACGTGGACCAAGGCTTTTAACGTAAGATAGTGTGGTAAAGTTATTATTATTATTGTTATTGGTGTGAGTGTATATGGGGGGTTGTTAAGGGTTAATAAATAAGTACATGAATTACAGAGTATCTCTTCTTCCAAGGTGGGAGCGCAGTGATCAACCCTTAGACTAACATATATGGTCTTGTAGCAAGTTATTACTACTGTGGATAGTTTATTTTGGGGGCCGGGCCTTTTAGCTCTCCCATATTTGATACTCTTGTCTTCTAACTACCTATACCCCTTAATAGTACCAGTACCCCATAGAAGTCCCACTCATATCAGTTTGTAACAACATAAAAGAAATATACAAGTATTTACCATAACTATTACTATAATATTATGGTAATATTTAAGACATTAACAGAATTACCGTCGCTATTATTATACATTTACATAGGTTGGTGGAAACACTCAATTTCTCTATCATAAGATTCAATTCATTGAAGTATTCAATATAGAAAAATAACTTGAAGGACGTTTTTGTTAAAGGTTTACGGCAAATATTTGAATTTTATGAGTTTAAACACACTATAAAGTCAAGTTCCATCTATCTGCTGCTTGTTTCTTTCAGCACTTGCGGCGAACTAAAAGTAAAATAAAAATATAACCCATATACGCCAAATGCACTTATTTATTTTTCTCTAATCATACAGATAAAATTCCTGCCATGTGATCATTACAATAAAATCAAAATTGAGTTCCCGGTAATACTTAACGCTGATGACTAAGGTGAGCACATCTAGGTGAGTCCATCTAGATGAGCACATCTAGGTGAGTACATGTAGGTGAGCTCTTCTAGGTGAGCACAAGTAGGTGAGCTATTCTAGGTGAGCACATCTAGGTGAGCTCTTCTAGGTGAGCTCTTCTAGGTGAGCACATGTAGGTGAGCTATTCTAGGGGAACAGATGTAGGTGAACTCTTCTGGATGAGCACATATAGGTGAATACATATAGGTGAGCACATGTAAAAACTTAAGAACATAGGTATGATGGAAACTCCAGAAGGTGTATTGGCCCATTCGTGGCAGCTCTTATTTATATCTACCCAAACTGAAGAGATCCAATGTGTTATGTTACTCGGTAATTTGTACCACAAATCATCAACCCTGTTACTAAACCAGTATTTACCCAGGTCTTTCATAAATCTAAACTTGTTCAATTTATATCAATTATTTTGCATTCTAAACAGTGAAATATTTAATAACTTATTAAGTGTGCTTGTTATGCCTATTTATCCACTAGTACACTACAATTAATGCCTCACACGGAAGGTGTTATGGCCTCACTCGACTAGTAACCGGGTTCTTTATCTCAATCACTGCTAATGGGCTTGATGCCTCTTCTTCATTGATCTCACCCCAAGTTAATAGAAAGTTATAGAGTAGTCGGTAGGAAGGGAAAAGGTGGTAAACAATACTAATCAGCACTTTCACCAATATAATATATACTATATAATCACTATACATAAACACATGTACTCTCCGAGTCTCACTTTTGCACATGACACTAATATGATAAATTATGCAGACTTCATTCCCTGTGAGTCCACCATCATCTGTTATACGTCAACCACGATCAATGGTCCTCACACTGGCGAGTTAACCCTACTCAACAAAAAATGGGCCAGTCGTACATCGTAAGGTCAGTGTGCCCAAAACACCCCACTTCGTGTCTCTAGCTACACTCTGGCAGAAGTGTCCAGCAACACTTAACAAAACTTCTCAACAGACGGCCAGTACTGCCGTCTCGTAACTCCGCTTGACCTAACCCGGGTACGTCGGTCCTACCAATAACACTTCAAAGACAAACACTGTCTCTACCGACGGCCGCCACTTGTCCTTGCTGAAACAAGTCGGGAGTTCTAGACTGTCCTGGTTGAACTGATTTCTAGAGCACAAGACGCCTTCCTCATCACTTTTGTGGACACAAGTCATTATCAAGACAGTAAGTGCATAAGGATAACCTATGATGGCAGCCTTTCCCCGGGAAACCGAAAATATGATTGGGTGAACGCAATAGATAGCGTTGATATAATCCCCTCCTTCACCAGAGGGCATTGTCATCAATCATCCACCTAAATGAATTATGATCAGGAGCATTCCTACAGATGACGTTGATATTGCCGCATCTCTTAACAGATGGTGTTGATATCGTCACAGAAGGCTATTCTGAGCAATGTGTGAAGCAAAGCACTAAAAGCTCCAGCACCTCTCCTCCACCCCACATGCAACACTCCACACATACAAATCACCCCACCCACAACCTCACGCTCAGACTATACTCCCAAGCCCTCAACCCAGCGCCTCACTACAGTCAACACCCGCTATCACATCTACCTGCCAACACCAACAACTAACGCCACACCCCATGTACAGTCCGAAGGCGGACGAGATGATGGCCCTTGCCATAGCCTGTGAGAAGTCAGCAATCCAAATGTCCAGTGAATACATCTCTACATTCACAACACTCCTTCCCCAATTTATAATGGGCAACTACCTGCCCCTATTAAAAGAACCCCTGAGCTCCTAGGCACCACAATTAGAGCACCAGAGGTCCGTCTACTCCTAAGTTATGCCATTGCCATGGGAGGGGGGGACAACGATCTACCCACCCAGCCCCTCAAAGAGTAGACACAAATGTGGTCCCCCCCCCCCCCTGTGGGGAAATCTACCGGTGAATAATTTATATCTTTAAATAATTTTATATGGACTGTATTGTAAGTTTGTTTATAATTTGGTTTTTTACTTGTTTAAACATACGTTTCACTCTGAAGTTATAATTAATGTCACCAGTAAATTTCCTTTCACACACGTTAGGGGGTTATAATTATTAAACTTGGTTATAACGTAATTAAACGACTCCCGTTATATTCACTTAATACACAAACTGATTATGGTTGTGACGGTCTAGGGGAATTTGCCTAGGGGTATAATTCCTGCTTTGGGTGCAGGAGGTCCTGAGTTCAATTCCCGGACAAACTACAGTGTTAATGTGACGTGGTCGGTGTTAGCGCAGCTACTATCCTGGCAGGTGTTGTGTGCTAAATGCACAGTAATAAAAATGATAAAATAAAATAAAACTGGTAATCCTTTACAGTGTGCAAGTTGTGGCTAATAGCAGACGATGAGTCACAATAACGTGGTTGAAGTATGTTCACCAGACCACACTAGCAAGTGAAGGGACGAAGACTTTTTGGTCTGTCCTGGACCATTGTTAAGTCGATTGTGAGAATGATCGACTTGATTCTCCCAATCGACTTGAGAATGGTCCAGGACGGACCGAAACGTCGCCGTCCCTCTCAATGTGGCTAATAAAGATGAAATAAATACTTTAAATATTTTATGCTATTAAACCTTAACAAATAATTTTTCCTATACAATTTAAATATAATAAACAATTAGTGACAAAAAACTGAACCACTTGGCATAATGCAGACAAAGAAAAAGTATTTGTTACGTTACATTTATAATATTGGTGAATGATAAACTTTATACAAAATGCTCTAAAAGTTTCTTTCGTCACCTGCCATGTGAACGTCGAGGTGAGGTAAGATACGTGAGCTATATGAGCACCAGAAGGTGCTCAGTGCTCATATAGCACTGGCCAGTGGCCTGGTCTGCTCCACCAGGCCTTTGTTGTTGTTGTTTTTAGATTTAGCTACTCAGAACGAGATGTCCATGTAGCACGGGATATGATGAACCCATAATTGAGTTCTGTTATATGCGATAACCTTGTTACTCTGATATTTGGATCAAAGTATTAAACGGAGGTGGGGGTTCCTCCTTTTTCCCTGTCTCTTTTTCGCTTTTGTTTTTCGGAAAGATATTTTCGGAAATTTTTCGGAAAGATATTGCAAATCAAATGCAATATCTTTCATAGACAACTGGGAACACTTCTATGGAAGAAATGAAATGTATGCTCGTGATGGGGTGCATCTATCGAGGGCTGGGGTTGTTGCTGTTGCGAACTCAATGGAACCAGTGGTTAGAGGCATTTGTTTTGGTTTAAACTGTTAGTAGATAGTGGTATGGGAATTGATAGGGAGGAAGGAGGTAATCAAAATATGTGTGTGTTGGAGAAACAAATTGGCAAAATGATCAGGGAAAGAGAAGGCCTCAAAATAACAATTCACTTAGTGTATATTACACTAACAGTAGAAGTCTAAGAAACAAAATAAACGAGTTACATGCTCTTATCTGTACAGAAGAAATAGATATTATTGCACTTACCGAAACGTGGATGAATGTAGAACATAGAGAACTATTAGCTGAATATCAAATAAATGGATTTAAACTATTTCACACAGATAGATATATTAGACGAGAAGGGGGAGTAGCCATATATGTTAGGGACAATTTGAAATGTAGTCTCAAAGAGGGAATCAAAACTGAGCCACACACAGAAACTATTTGGACAGAATTAAACGAAAAACAAAATATTATTATAATAGGAGTCATATATAGGCCACCAAATTTAGACAGAATGGAAGCAAAGCATCTATGGAATGAAATATCTAGAGCATCTAGATCTAACAGTATTTATGTCATGGGTGACTTTAATTTTAGTGGAATAAACTGGGTGAACTAAACAGGGAATAAGGAAGCAGAAGACTTTCTAGAATTAATTGACGTTTGCTTAGTAAACGCAACATATTAAGGAACCAATGCTGGGAAATAATATTTTAGATTAAGTGTTAAATAACAGGGAAACACAAATTAAGGACATGGAAATAGGGAGTGAGCTAGGGAACAGTGATCATAAAGAAATCAGATTTAGCATAGAATGGTATAGATCTGTAGGAGAAAATTCTGTTAAAGTGCCTGATTTTCGAAAAGGTGATTTCAATAGCCTAAGAAATTTTTGGGGTCAAATAGATTGGAATGTCTTGGGGATGGGGTGTGGGCTAGACGTGAACCCAGCGACAGGTGACATAAAAGGGGATTTCGATGTGGATTCAAAATATAACTTATTTAAAATTATTCCAAACAAAGCCCAGGAACGTAGTATACCATATAAATTGAATACATCGAATAATAATGATCCAAAGTGGATAACAAATGATCTGAAGAAACTTGTAGGTAAAAAGAGAGCGTGGTACAAAAGGATTAAGAATGGGGAAGTTAGTTTAGAACAGGAATTCGTACAACTGGTTATAAATGTTAAAAAAGAGATAAGGAAAGCAAAAAGAAACTACGAAGTTCTCATAGCAGGGCAAGCGAAGACAAATCCTCAAGGATTTTTTCAGTTATATCCAACTAAGACTAGGGAAAGGATAGGTCCATTAAAAACTGAGACAGGTCAAATAACGGATAATGACGAGACGAGTATTATTTTTAATAGATATTTTATATCTGTATTTACTAAGGAGGAAATTAGCAATATGCCTTCAGTCGAACAAGTATATGTGAGTGGGGACGAGGAAAGGTTGAATAGTTTAGCAGTTACCAGGGAGGATGTAATTAAACAAATAGTAAAACTCAAACCAAACAAATTCCCAGGGCCGGATGAAGTGTTTGCCAGGGTGTTTAAAGAATGCAAATAGGAGCTTTCCGAGCCACTGCCTACCATATTTAATAAATCAATAGAGTTAGGTAGAGTGCCAGAGTCATGGAAGGTAGCTAATGTGGTACAAATTTTTAAGAAAGGAGATAGATCATTTGCGTCAAACTATTGGCCAAATAGCCTAACGTCTATTGTGGGAAAATTACTTGAATCGATAATTGCAAATACAATTCGTCTCCATCTTGAAAAACATAAATTAATAAATGAGTCACAACATGGTTTTACAAATGTCCGTTCATGTTTAACAAATTTGCTATCTTTTTATTCCAGCATAGTTGAGGCAGTTGATAGTGGTAAGGATTGTGATGTTGTGTACCTTGACTTTAGCAAAGCTTTTGATACAGTGCCGCGTGAAAGACTGATTAAAAAAATAGAGGCTCGTGGTATTGGGGGTGCTATATTAAGTTGGATTAGGGCATGGCTATTCCAAAGGAAACAGAAAGTTAGTATAAATGGGGTTAAGTCAGAGTGGGATAATGTTATTAGTGGAGTACCTCAGGGCTCTGTTCTGGGACCTCTGTTGTTTATAATATATTTAAATGATTTAGATTCAGGTTTGAGTAGCAAGATTTGCAGATGATACAAAAATCGGTAGGGAAATTAACATGGAAGAAGACTCACTATCACTTCAAGTTGATCTAAATAGGGTTTTGAAATGGTCAAAAGATTGACAGATGCTGTTTAATGCTGATAAATGTAAAGTTCTGAGGCTAGGTAATGATGATAGAGTTACAAGATGCGAACTTGATGGTGTTGAGATTGCGAAGTCGGATTGCGAAAGGGATCTGGGAGTTATGATTAGTAAGAATTTAAAACAATAAAATCAATGCCTGAATGTTCGTAATAGGGCAAATAGGACACTGGGATTTATTAATCGAAGCGTTAATAACAAGACACCTGGTGTTGTTCTTCAGCTTTATCTTGCTCTGGTTAGGCCCCATTTAGATTATGCAGTTCGGTTTTGGTCATTATACTATAGAATGGATATAAACTCACTTGAACGTGTCCAGCGTGTGTTTGTAAACTAAAGTCTTTGAAAATGTAATAAGTTTTACGAAACGCGCTCAAGTGTCGTGTCAGACTAGAAATAAAAATGAATTTTGGAGAATTGATCTTTGAATTACCATCAACAGTGAAAAGTAATGTAAGAAAGATAGAGAAAAATCGTGTTAGAAGTATTAATCTTACTTTTTCGGTCATATTTAATAACGTGTATATATATATATATATATATATATATATATATATATATATATATATATATATATATATATATATATATATATATATATATATATATATATATATATATATTTATATATATATATATATATATATATATATATATTTATATATATATATATATATATATATATATATATATATATATATATATATATATATATATATATATATATATATATATATATATATATATATCAAATATATATATATATGTCGTACCTAGTAGCCAGAACGCACTTCTCTGCCTACTATGCAAGGCCCGATTTGCCTAATAAGCCACGTTTTCATGAATTAATTGTTTTTCGACTACCTAACCAACCTAACCTAACCTAACTTTTTCGGCTACCTAACCTAACCAAACCTATAAAGATAGGTTAGGTTAGGTTAGGTTAGGTAGGGTTGGTTAGGTTCGGTCATATATCTACGTTAATTTTAACTCCAATAAAAAAAATTGACCTCAAACATAATGAAATGGGTAGCTTTATCATTACATAAGAAAAAAATTAGAGAAAATATATTAATTTAGGAAAACTTGGCTTATTAGGCAAATCGGGCCTTGCATAGTAGGCTGAGAAGTGCGTTCTGGCTACTAGGTACGACATATATATATATATATATATATATATATATATATATATATATATGTCGTACCTAGTAGCCAGAACTCACTTCTCAGCCTACTATGCAAGGCCCGATTTGTCTAACAAGCCAAGTTTTCATGAATTAATGTTTTTTCGTCTACCTAACCTACCTAACCTAACCTAACCTAGCTTTTTTTGGCTACCTAACCTAACCTTACCTATATATATAGGTTAGGTTAGGTTAGGTAGGGTTGGTTAGGTTCGGTCATATATCTACGTTAATTTTAACTCCAATAAAAAAAAATTGACCTCATACATAGTGAAAAGGGTAGCTTTATCATTTCATAAGAAAAAAATTATAGTAAATATATTAATTCAGGAAAACTTGGCTTATTAGGCAAATCGGGCCTTGAATAGTAGGCTGAGAAGTGAGTTCTGGCTACTAGGTACGACATATATATATATATCTATATATATATATATATATATAATATATATATATATATATATATATATATATATATATATATATATATATATATATATATATATATGTCGTACCTAGTAGCCAGAACGCACTTCTCAGCTTACTATGCAAGGCCCGATTTGCCTAATAAGCCAAGTTTTCATGAATTAATTGTTTTTCAACTACCTAACCTACCTAACCTAACCTAACCTAACTTTTTCGGCTACCTAACCTAACCTAACCTATAAAGATAGGTTAGGTTAGGTTAGGTTAGGTAGGGTTGGTTAGGTTCGGTCATATATGTAAGTTAATTTTAACTCCAATAAAAAAAAATTGACCTCATACATAATGAAATACGCAGCTTTATCATTTCATAAGAAAAAAATTTGAGAAAATATATTATTTCAGGAAAACTTGGCTTATTAGGCAAATCGGGCCTTGCATAGTAAGCTGAGAAGTGCGTTCTGGCTACTAGGTACGACATATATATATATATATATATATATATATATATATATATATATATATATATATTATATATATATATATATAGATATATATATATATATATATATATATATATATATATATATATATATGTAATATATGTGTAATATATATATATATATGTGTAATATATATATATATATATATATATATATATATATATATATATGTCGTACCTAATAGCCAGAACGCACTTCTCAGCCTACTATTCAAGGCCCGATTTGCCTAATAAGCCAAGTTTTCATGAATTAATGTTTTTTCGTCTACCTAACCTACCTAACCTAACCTAACCTAGCTTTTTTTGGCTACCTAACCTAACCTTACCTATAAATATAGGTTAGGTTAGGTTAGGTAGGGTTGGTTAGGTTCGGTCATATATCAACGTTAATTTTAACTCCAATAAAAAAAAATTGACCTCATACATAGAGAAAAGGGTTGTTTTATCATTTCATAAGAAAAAAATTATAATAAATATATTAATTCATGAAAACTTGGCTTATTAGGCAAATCGGGCCTTGAATAGTAGGCTGAGAAGTGAGTTCTGGCTACTAGGTACGACATATATATATATATATATATATATATATATGTATATATATATATTACATATATATATATATATATATATATATATATATATATATATATATATATATATATATATATATATATATATATATGTCGTACCTAGTAGCCAGAACGCACTTCTCTGCCTACTATTCAAGGCCCGATTTGCCTAATAAGCCAAGTTTTTCTGAATTAATTTATTTTCTCTAATTTTTTCTTATGAAATGATAAAGCTACCCATTTCATTATGTATGAGGTAAAAAATTTTTTACTGGAGTTAAAATTTACGTAGATATATGACCGAACCTAACCAACCCTACCTAACCTAACCTAACCTATCTTTATAGGTTAGGTTAGGTTAGGTAGCAGAAAAAGTTAGGTTAGGTTAGGTTAGGTAGGTTAGGTTGCCGAAAAACAATTAATTCATGAAAACTTGGCTTATTAGGCAAATCAGGCCTTGCATAGTAGGCTGAGAAGTGCGTTCTGGCTACTAGGTACGACATATATATATATATATATTACACATATATTACATATATATATATATATATATATATATATATATATATATATATATATATATATATATATATATATATATATATATATATACATATATATATATATGTCGTACCTAGTAGCCAGAACGCACTTCTCGGCCTACTATGCAAGGCCCGATTTGCCTAATAAGCCAAGTTTTCCTGAATTAATATATTGTCTCTAATTTTTTTCTTATGAAATGATAAAGCTATCCATTTCATTATGTATGAGGTCAATTTGTTTTTATTGGAGTTAAAATTAACGTAGATATATGACCAAACCTAACCAACCCTACCTAACCTAACCTAACCTATCTCTATAGGTTAGGTTAGGTTAGGTAGCCGAAAACGTTTGGTTAGGTTAGGTTAGGTAGGTTAGGTAGTCGAAAAACAATTAATTCATGAAAACTTGGCTTATTAGGCAAATCAGGCCTTGCATAGCAGGTTGAGAAGTGCGTTCTGGCTACTAGGTACGACATATATATATATATATGTAATATATGTATATATATATATATATATATATATATATATATATATATATATATATATGTAATATATATATATATATATATATATATATATATATATATATATGTATATATATATATATATATATATATATATATATATATATATATATATTTATATATGTAATATATATATATATACATATATATACATATATATATACTTATATATATACATATATATATACATATATATATATATATATATATATATATATATATATATATATACATATATATATATATATATACATATATATATATATACATATATATATATATATATATACATATATATATATATATACATATATATATATATACATATATATATATATATACATATATATATATATACATATATATATATATACATATATATATATATACATATATATATATATATATATATATATATATATATATATATATATATATATATATATATATATATATATATATATATATATGTCGTACCTAGTAGCCAGAACGCACTTCTCAACCTGCTATGCAAGGCTCGATTTGCCTAATAAGCCAAGTTTTCATGAATTAATTGTTTTTCGACTTACCTAACCTACCTAACCTAACCTAACCAAACGTTTTCGGCTACCTAACCCAACCTAACCTATAGAGATAGGTTAGGTTAGGTTAGGTAGGGTTGGTTAGGTTTGGTCATATATCTACGTTAATTTTAACTCCAATAAAAACAAATTGACCTCATACATAATGAAATGGATAGCTTTATCATTTCATAAGAAAAAAATTAGAGACAATATATTAATTCAGGAAAACTTGGCTTATTAGGCAAATCGGGCCTTGCATAGTAGGCCGAGAAGTGCGTTCTGGCTACTAGGTACGACATATATATATATATGTATATATATATATATATATATATATATATATATATATATATATAGTATATATATATATATATATATATATATATATATATGTAATATATGTGTAATATATATATATATATATGTCGTACCTAGTAGCCAGAACGCACTTCTCAGCCTACTATGCAAGGCCTGATTTGCCTAATAAGCCAAGTTTTCATGAATTAATTGTTTTTCGGCAACCTAACCTACCTAACCTAACCTAACCTAACTTTTTCTGCTACCTAACCTAACCTAACCTATAAAGATAGGTTAGGTTAGGTTAGGTAGGGTTGGTTAGGTTCGGTCATATATCTACGTAAATTTTAACTCCAGTAAAAAATTTTTTACCTCATACATAATGAAATGGGTAGCTTTATCATTTCATAAGAAAAAATTAGAGAAAATAAATTAATTCAGAAAAACTTGGCTTATTAGGCAAATCGGGCCTTGAATAGTAGGCAGAGAAGTGCGTTCTGGCTACTAGGTACGACATATATATATATATATATATATATATATATATATATATATATATATATATATATATATATATATATATATGTAATATATATATATACATATATATATATATATATATATATATATATGTCGTACCTAGTAGCCAGAACTCACTTCTCAGCCTACTATTCAAGGCCCGATTTGCCTAATAAGCCAAGTTTTCATGAATTAATATATTTATTATAATTTTTTTCTTATGAAATGATAAAACAACCCTTTTCTCTATGTATGAGGTCAATTTTTTTTTATTGGAGTTAAAATTAACGTTGATATATGACCGAACCTAACCAACCCTACCTAACCTAACCTAACCTATATTTATAGGTAAGGTTAGGTTAGGTAGCCAAAAAAAGCTAGGTTAGGTTAGGTTAGGTAGGTTAGGTAGACGAAAAAACATTAATTCATGAAAACTTGGCTTATTAGGCAAATCGGGCCTTGAATAGTAGGCTGAGAAGTGCGTTCTGGCTATTAGGTACGACATATATATATATATATATATATATATATATATATATATATTACACATATATATATATATATTACACATATATTACATATATATATATATATATATATATATATATATATATATATATATCTATATATATATATATATAATATATATATATATATATATATATATATATATATATATATATATATATATATGTCGTACCTAGTAGCCAGAACGCACTTCTCAGCTTACTATGCAAGGCCCGATTTGCCTAATAAGCCAAGTTTTCCTGAAATAATATATTTTCTCAAATTTTTTTCTTATGAAATGATAAAGCTGCGTATTTCATTATGTATGAGGTCAATTTTTTTTTATTGGAGTTAAAATTAACTTACATATATGACCGAACCTAACCAACCCTACCTAACCTAACCTAACCTAACCTATCTTTATAGGTTAGGTTAGGTTAGGTAGCCGAAAAAGTTAGGTTAGGTTAGGTTAGGTAGGTTAGGTAGTTGAAAAACAATTAATTCATGAAAACTTGGCTTATTAGGCAAATCGGGCCTTGCATAGTAAGCTGAGAAGTGCGTTCTGGCTACTAGGTACGACATATATATATATATATATATATATATATATATATATATATATATATATATATATATATATATATTATATATATATATATATATATAGATATATATATATATGTCGTACCTAGTAGCCAGAACTCACTTCTCAGCCTACTATTCAAGGCCCGATTTGCCTAATAAGCCAAGTTTTCCTGAATTAATATATTTACTATAATTTTTTTCTTATGAAATGATAAAGCTACCCTTTTCACTATGTATGAGGTCAATTTTTTTTTATTGGAGTTAAAATTAACGTAGATATATGACCGAACCTAACCAACCCTACCTAACCTAACCTAACCTATATATATAGGTAAGGTTAGGTTAGGTAGCCAAAAAAAGCTAGGTTAGGTTAGGTTAGGTAGGTTAGGTAGACGAAAAAACATTAATTCATGAAAACTTGGCTTGTTAGACAAATCGGGCCTTGCATAGTAGGCTGAGAAGTGAGTTCTGGCTACTAGGTACGACATATATATATATATATATATATATATATATATATATATATATATGTCGTACCTAGTAGCCAGAACGCACTTCTCAGCCTACTATGCAAGGCCCGATTTGCCTAATAAGCCAAGTTTTCCTAAATTAATATATTTTCTCTAATTTTTTTCTTATGTAATGATAAAGCTACCCATTTCATTATGTTTGAGGTCAATTTTTTTTATTGGAGTTAAAATTAACGTAGATATATGACCGAACCTAACCAACCCTACCTAACCTAACCTAACCTAACCTATCTTTATAGGTTTGGTTAGGTTAGGTAGCCGAAAAAGTTAGGTTAGGTTAGGTTGGTTAGGTAGTCGAAAAACAATTAATTCATGAAAACGTGGCTTATTAGGCAAATCGGGCCTTGCATAGTAGGCAGAGAAGTGCGTTCTGGCTACTAGGTACGACATATATATATATATTTGATATATATATATATATATATATATATATATATATATATATATATATATATATATATATATATATATATATATATATATATATATATATATATAAATATATATATATATATATATATATATATATATAATATATATATATATATATATATATATATATATATATATATATATATATATATATATATATATATATATATATATATATATATATATATATATATATATATACACGTTATTAAATATGACCGAAAAAGTAAGATTAATACTTCTAACACGATTTTTCTCTATCTTTCTTACATTACTTTTCACTGTTGATGGTAATTCAAAGATCAATTCTCCAAAATTCATTTTTATTTCTAGTCTGACACGACACTTGAGCGCGTTTCGTAAAACTTATTACATTTTCAAAGACTTTAGTTTACAAACACACGCTGGACACGTTCAAGTGAGTTTATATCCATTCTATAGTATAATGACCAAAACCGAACTGCATAATCTAAATGGGGCCTAACCAGAGCAAGATAAAGCTGAAGAACAACACCAGGTGTCTTGTTATTAACGCTTCGATTAATAAATCCCAGTGTCCTATTTGCCCTATTACGAACATTCAGGCATTGATTTTATTGTTTTAAATTCTTACTAATCATAACTCCCAGATCCCTTTCGCAATCCGACTTCGCAATCTCAACACCATCAAGTTCGCATCTTGTAACTCTATCATCATTACCTAGCCTCAGAACTTTACATTTATCAGCATTAAACAGCATCTGTCAATCTTTTGACCATTTCAAAACCCTATTTAGATCAACTTGAAGTGATAGTGAGTCTTCTTCCATGTTAATTTCCCTACCGATTTTTGTATCATCTGCAAATCTTGCTACTCAAACCTGAATCTAAATCATTTAAATATATTATAAACAACAGAGGTCCCAGAACAGAGCCCTGAGGTACTCCACTAATAACATTATCCCACTCTGACTTAACCCCATTTATACTAACTTTCTGTTTCCTTTGGAATAGCCATGCCCTAATCCAACTTAATATAGCACCCCCAATACCACGAGCCTCTATTTTTTTAATCAGTCTTTCACGCGGCACTGTATCAAAAGCTTTGCTAAAGTCAAGGTACACAACATCACAATCCTTACCACTATCAACTGCCTCAACTATGCTGGAATAAAAAGATAGCAAATTTGTTAAACATGAACGGACATTTGTAAAACCATGTTGTGACTCATTTATTAATTTATGTTTTTCAAGATGGAGACGAATTGTATTTGCAATTATCGATTCAAGTAATTTTCCCACAATAGACGTTAGGCTATTTGGCCAATAGTTTGACGCAAATGATCTATCTCCTTTCTTAAAAATTTGTACCACATTAGCTACCTTCCATGACTCTGGCACTCTACCTAACTCTATTGATTTATTAAATATGGTAGGCAGTGACTCGGAAAGCTCCTCTTTGCATTCTTTAAGCACCCTGGCAAACACTTCATCCGGCCCTGGGGATTTGTTTGGTTTTAGTTTTACTATTTGTTTAATTACATCCTCCCTGGTAACTGCTAAACTATTCAACCTTTCCTCGTCCCCACTCACATATACTTGTTCGACTGAAGGCATATTGCTAATTTCCTCCTTAGTAAATACAAATATAAAATATTTATTAAAAATAATACTCGTCTCGTCATTATCCGTTATTTGACCTGTCTCAGTTTTTAATGGACCTATCCTTTCCCTAGTCTTAGTTGGATATAACTGAAAAAATCCTTTAGGATTTGTCTTCGCTTGCCCTGCTATGAGAACTTCGTAGTTTCTTTTTGCTTTCCTTATCTCTTTTTTTAACATTTATAACCAGTTGTACGAATTCCTGTTCTAAACTAACTTCCCCATTCTTAATCCTTTTGTACCACGCTCTCCTTTTACCTATAAGGTTCTTCAGATCATTTGTTATCCACTTTGGATCATTAGTATTCGATCTATTCAATTTATATGGTATACTACGTTCCTGGGCTTTGTTTGGAATAATTTTAAATAAGTTATATTTTGAATCCACATCGAAATCCCCTTTTACGTCACCTGTCGCTGGGTTCACGTCTAGCCCACACCCCATCCCCAAGACATTCCAATCTATTTGACCCCAAAAATTTCTTAGGCTATTGAAATCAGCTTTTCGACAATCAGGCACTTTTAACAGAATTTTCTCCTACAGATCTATACCATTCTATGCTAAATCTGATTTCTTTATGATCACTGTTCCCTAGCTCACTCCCTATTTCCATGTCCTTAATTTGTGTTTCCCTGTTATTTAACACTTAATCTAAAATATTATTTCCCAGCATTGGTTCCTTAATATGTTGCGTTTACTAAGCAAACGTCAATTAATTCTAGAAAGTCTTCTGCTTCCTTATTCCCTGTTTAGTTCACCCAGTTTATTCCACTAAAATTAAAGTCACCCATGACATAAATACTGTTAGATCTAGATGCTCTAGATATTTCATTCCATAGATGCTTTGCTTCCATTCTGTCTAAATTTGGTGGCCTATATATGACTCCTATTATAATAATATTTTGTTTTTCGTTTAATTCTGTCCAAATAGTTTCTGTGTGTGGCTCAGTTTTGATTCCCTCTTTGAGACTACATTTCAAATTGTCCCTAACATATATGGCTACTCCCCCTTCTCGTCTAATATATCTATCTGTGTGAAATAGTTTAAATCCATTTATTTGATATTCAGCTAATAGTTCTCTATGTTCTACATTCATCCACGTTTCGGTAAGTGCAATAATATCTATTTCTTCTGTACAGATAAGAGCATGTAACTCGTTTATTTTGTTTCTTAGACTTCTACTGTTAGTGTAATATACACTAAGTGAATTGTTATTTTGAGGCCTTCTCTTTCCCTGATCATTTTGCCAATTTGTTTCTCCAACACACACATATTTTGATTACCTCCTTCCTCCCTATCAATTCCCATACCACTATCTACTAACAGTTTAAACCAAAACAAATGCCTCTAACCACTGGTTCCATTGAGTTCGCAACAGCAACAACCCCAGCCCTCGATAGATGCACCCCATCACGAGCATACATTTCATTTCTTCCATAGAAGTGTTCCCAGTTGTCTATGAAAGATATTGCATTTGATTTGCAATATCTTTCCGAAAAATTTCCGAAAATATCTTTCCGAAAAACAAAAGCGAAAAAGAGACAGGGAAAAAGGAGGAACCCCCACCTCCGTTTAATACTTTGATCCAAATATCAGAGTAACAAGGTTATCGCATATAACAGAACTCAATTATGGGTTCATCATATCCCGTGCTACATGGACATCTCGTTCTGAGTAGCTAAATCTAAAAACAACAACAACAAAGGCCTGGTGGAGCAGACCAGGCCACTGGCCAGTGCTATATGAGCACTGAGCACCTTCTGGTGCTCATATAGCTCACGTATCTTACCTCACCTCGACGTTCACATGGCAGGTGACGAAAGAAACTTTTAGAGCATTTTGTATAAAGTTTATCATTCACCAATATTATAAATGTAACGTAACAAATACTTTTTCTTTGTCTGCATTATGCCAAGTGGTTCAGTTTTTTGTCACTAATTGTTTATTATATTTAAATTGTATAGGAAAAATTATTTGTTAAGGTTTAATAGCATAAAATATTTAAAGTATTTATTTCATCTTTATTAGCCACATTGAGAGGGACGGCGACGTTTCGGTCCGTCCTGGACCATTCTCAAGTCGATTGGGAGAATCAAGTCGATCATTCTCACAATCGACTTAACAATGGTCCAGGACAGACCAAAAAGTCTTCGTCCCTTCACTTGCTAGTGTGGTCTGGTGAACATACTTCAACCACGTTATTGTGACTCATCGTCTGCTATTAGCCACAACTTGCACACTGTAAAGGATTACCAGTTTTATTTTATTTTATCATTTTTATTACTGTGCATTTAGCACACAACACCTGCCAGGATAGTAGCTGCGCTAACACCGACCACGTCACATTAACACTGTAGTTTGTCCGGGAATTGAACTCAGGACCTCCTGCACCCAAAGCAGGAATTATACCCCTAGGCAAATTCCCCTAGACCGTCACAACCATAATCAGTTTGTGTATTAAGTGAATATAACGGGAGTCGTTTAATTACGTTATAACCAAGTTTAATAATTATAACCCCCTAACGTGTGTGAAAGGAAATTTACTGGTGACATTAATTATAACTTCAGAGTGAAACGTATGTTTAAACAAGTAAAAAACCAAATTATAAACAAACTTACAATACAGTCCATATAAAATTATTTAAAGATATAAATTATTCACCGGTAGATTTCCCCACAGGGGGGGGGGGGGACCACATTTGTGTCTACTCTTTGAGGGGCTGGGTGGGTAGATCGTTGTCCCCCCCTCCCATGGCAATGGCATAACTTAGGAGTAGACGGACCTCTGGTGCTCTAATTGTGGTGCCTAGGAGCTCAGGGGTTCTTTTAATAGGGGCAGGTAGTTGCCCATTATAAATTGGGGAAGGAGTGTTGTGAATGTAGAGATGTATTCACTGGACATTTGGATTGCTGACTTCTCACAGGCTATGGCAAGGGCCATCATCTCGTCCGCCTTCGGACTGTACATGGGGTGTGGCGTTAGTTGTTGGTGTTGGCAGGTAGATGTGATAGCGGGTGTTGACTGTAGTGAGGCGCTGGGTTGAGGGCTTGGGAGTATAGTCTGAGCGTGAGGTTGTGGGTGGGGTGATTTGTATGTGTGGAGTGTTGCATGTGGGGTGGAGGAGAGGTGCTGGAGCTTTTAGTGCTTTGCTTCACACATTGCTCAGAATAGCCTTCTGTGACGATATCAACACCATCTGTTAAGAGATGCGGCAATATCAACGTCATCTGTAGGAATGCTCCTGATCATAATTCATTTAGGTGGATGATTGATGACAATGCCCTCTGGTGAAGGAGGGGATTATATCAACGCTATCTATTGCGTTCACCCAATCATATTTTCGGTTTCCCGGGGAAAGGCTGCCATCATAGGTTATCCTTATGCACTTACTGTCTTGATAATGACTTGTGTCCACAAAAGTGATGAGGAAGGCGTCTTGTGCTCTAGAAATCAGTTCAACCAGGACAGTCTAGAACTCCCGACTTGTTTCAGCAAGGACAAGTGGCGGCCGTCGGTAGAGACAGTGTTTTGTCTTTGAAGTGTTATTGGTAGGACCGACGTACCCGGGTTAGGTCAAGCGGAGTTACGAGACGGCAGTACTGGCCGTCTGTTGAGAAGTTTTGTTAAGTGTTGCTGGACACTTCTGCCAGAGTGTAGCTAGAGACACGAAGTGGGGTGTTTTGGGCACACTGACCTTACGATGTACGACTGGCCCATTTTTTGTTGAGTAGGGTTAACTCGCCAGTGTGAGGACCATTGATCGTGGTTGACGTATAACAGATGATGGTGGACTCACAGGGAATGAAGTCTGCATAATTTATCATATTAGTGTCATGTGCAAAAGTGAGACTCGGAGAGTACATGTGTTTATGTATAGTGATTATATAGTATATATTATATTGGTGAAAGTGCTGATTAGTATTGTTTACCACCTTTTCCCTTCCTACCGACTACTCTATAACTTTCTATTAACTTGGGGTGAGATCAATGAAGAAGAGGCATCAAGCCCATTAGCAGTGATTGAGATAAAGAACCCGGTTACTAGTCGAGTGAGGCCATAACACCTTCCGTGTGAGGCATTAATTGTAGTGTACTAGTGGATAAATAGGCATAACAAGCACACTTAATAAGTTATTAAATATTTCACTGTTTAGAATGCAAAATAATTGATATAAATTGAACAAGTTTAGATTTATGAAAGACCTGGGTAAATACTGGTTTAGTAACAGGGTTGATGATTTGTGGTACAAATTACCGAGTAACATAACACATTGGATCTCTTCAGTTTGGGTAGATATAAATAAGAGCTGCCACGAATGGGCCAATACACCTTCTGGAGTTTCCATCATACCTATGTTCTTAAGTTTTTACATGTGCTCACCTATATGTATTCACCTATATGTGCTCATCCAGAAGAGTTCACCTACATCTGTTCCCCTAGAATAGCTCACCTACATGTGCTCACCTAGAAGAGCTCACCTAGAAGAGCTCACCTAGATGTGCTCACCTAGAATAGCTCACCTACTTGTGCTCACCTAGAAGAGCTCACCTACATGTACTCACCTAGATGTGCTCATCTAGATGGACTCACCTAGATGTGCTCACCTTAGTCATCAGCGTTAAGTATTACCGGGAACTCAATTTTGATTTTATTGTAATGATCACATGGCAGGAATTTTATCTGTATGATTAGAGAAAAATAAATAAGTGCATTTGGCGTATATGGGTTATATTTTTATTTTACTTTTAGTTCGCCGCAAGTGCTGAAAGAAACAAGCAGCAGATAGATGGAACTTGACTTTATAGTGTGTTTAAACTCATAAAATTCAAATATTTGCCGTAAACCTTTAACAAAAACGTCCTTCAAGTTATTTTTCTATATTGAATACTTCAATGAATTGAATCTTATGATAGAGAAATTGAGTGTTTCCACCAACCTATGTAAATGTATAATAATAGCGACGGTAATTCTGTTAATGTCTTAAATATTACCATAATATTATAGTAATAGTTATGGTAAATACTTGTATATTTCTTTTATGTTGTTACAAACTGATATGAGTGGGACTTCTATGGGGTACTGGTACTATTAAGGGGTATAGGTAGTTAGAAGACAAGAGTATCAAATATGGGAGAGCTAAAAGGCCCGGCCCCCAAAATAAACTATCCACAGTAGTAATAACTTGCTACAAGACCATATATGTTAGTCTAAGGGTTGATCACTGCGCTCCCACCTTGGAAGAAGAGATACTCTGTAATTCATGTACTTATTTATTAACCCCTTAACAACCCCCCCATATACACTCACACCAATAACAATAATAATAATAACTTTACCACACTATCTTACGTTAAAAGCCTTGGTCCACGTAGGCAGGATACAAGGTTTACACTAATAACAAGCTAGGGTAAAGTACTACTGGATAAGCACTGAAGCTGGATGCAGCTTAGGGTAGTGAAACCACGTGGGACCCTAATACAAAACACAACACTTAGGGGTACCCAAACACTGGCAAAATACTATCCCCAGGTCTCCCCAATCGTTACTACCAGAGTAGGCACACTCACTAATGCCCCGTACTTAGCTTAAGGATACAGGAACTTCAGGTAAGGGAAATAAGTAAGAGGAGAAGGAAGGAGAGTAGGGATACAGCCACAGAGTAGGTCTTAACCGCACCACACCAGCCACAGAGAGGGACGAGCTAGCCACCAGCTGCCTCCCTCATCTCGTGGTGCCGGGAGGAGCCTAATTGATCGTGCAGCTAAGCACATTAAAGATCTTCCCCTATGCAACGTATTGTTACTTTATGAATGATTAGAAAGTATTAGTAAGCAAAGTTGGTGCCTATGTTATTATTTAATAATCAACCCCCAGCTCAGTCTTTAAATGCTCTTTGAGAAACAATAATAGTCTTACGTCTGGCAGGGAAGATACAAACAATTGACATTCTAGATGCCCAACTGTACTACCAGAAAGTTTAATAGCTCAATTTTGACCTCTGGTTTCCACTGGAGAACCCAGGGTCGTAACACTCCTCCCCCCTTCAGAGAAAAAAAAATGTGAATACTAGAATAGTAGTCATATTTTTTTGTAAGAGTATACAGAGAACAAAAAGAAAAACATATAACAAAAACAAAAAATCAATCAAAAGCAATTTCTCTGCAAAAAAAAAAATACAAAGGAGTTCTCTGAAAGAACAAAAAAAAAAAATAAAAGAACAGGGAAGTAAATAAATTGGACACGGAATATTTAATGTCACAGGAGAACCTAAAAAAAATTAACTAAAGAATGACGGTTGGTAAATGGCTTTCTGTGGCTCAGATGAATGTTATTCAGGCAACCGGGACAGAGCGTCGGCTATATCGTTGAGTCTGCCCGGTAGGTGGGTAATGGAAAGATTGAAGTCCTGTAGGTACAACGCCCACCTGAGGATGCGTTTATTCTTACCCTTCATCTGAGTCAGGAAAACTAGTGGGTTATGGTCCGTGTACACTTCCACTATATTACCTGTGAGGTAAACTTCGAACTTTTTACATGTTAACACTAGCGCCAACGCCTCTTTTTCTACCACTGAATAATTGCGTTGCGCCTTGTCGAATTTCACAGAGTAATAATATACTGGGTGTTCCACCTGATCATCCCCAGTTTGCAACAACACTGCACCAGCACCCGAGTCAGACGCGTCAACATGAATTTTAAACGGTCGGTCGAACCTTGGACAAGCAAGCACTGGGGCGGAAGCTAAGATCAATTTCAAATTTTTAAATGCCTCTGCACAGTCTGATGACCACTTAAATTTAACGGCTTTCCGCAACAAGTCTGTGAGAGGAGTGGCAACACTGGAAAAGTTCTGACAAAAACGTCGATAGTACGCACACATACCGATAAATCTTTGAACGTCCTTTTTAGACTTTAGTACTGGATACTCCAGAATGGCATTGATTTTATCTTGCCGAGGTAACACTTTTCCTTGGCCCACTTCATAACCGAGGTACGTCACTGTGCCTTGGCCAAAATGACACTTTTTAGCATTTAAGGCAAGATTTGCCCTTTTCAAGATGGCAAACAACTGGCGTAACCTAGCTATGTGGTCAGCCCAATTACTGTCAAACAGCACGATATCATCTAAATACGCCCGACAATTTGGCACCTTAGCGAGTAGAGAGTTCATGAGTCTCTGGAACGTGGCAGGGGCATTACGCAAGCCGAACGGTAACACTTGATACTCAAAAACACCCTCGGGTGTCACGAACGCGGTGAGCTGTTTAGCACGTTCAGTGAGTGGGATTTGATAATACCCCCTCGAGAGGTCGAATTTCGAAACGTACTTGGCATTTCCCAACTCGTCGATGCAGTCCTCGAGGAGGGGCAGCGGATAGGCATCCACAATGGTCACTTTGTTGAGCTGCCGATAGTCGGTGCATAATCGCCAGGAGCCGTCTGGTTTGGGGACCAAAAGGCAGGGCGAGCACCAAGAGCCCTGGCTCGGCCGGATGAGGCCGTGCTGGAGCAAGAAGTCGACCTCCTTCCGTACGATGGCCTTCTTTTCTGGACTCATCCGATAGGGTTGAAGGCGAATGGGAGTGTAGTCCGTCAACTCGACATCATGGCAAATGGCATCAGTCTGGGTCGGGACATCCCCGAACAGACTGGAGAATTCAGCAACCAACGACTGCACCTCTTCACGTTGGGCCATCTGCAAATGGGACAGTTCCTCCACAGCATTCACAGAACTAGAATTATTGAAAATGAGATTAGTTGGGTCCCCAGAACAATCATCCCCTCTCTCACTGGAAATGGAAACATTGGTTAGTGCAATGGGCCTGGGGCCCTGGAACTTCTTCAGTCGATTTACATGTATGAGCATTACCTGGTTACGTTTGTCAGAGTGCCTCACTTTGTACGTGAGGTCCCCAGTCTTTTCTGTCACAATGTAGGGGCCTTCGTACTTGTGGGACATAGTGTTCCCTAGTCGAGGCTTTAATACCAGGACAGGGTCGCCAGGCTGAAATACCCGTAACTTAGATTTAGCATCGTTACGTTCTTTCATCTTTTCTTGGGCCTTGCCAAGATACTTCAATGCAGCCGCCTTGCAGTCCTTGAGTCTCTGGTGGTGTTGCGCAAAGAAAGCCGAACCTTCGGTTAACGTTACATTCCCTAACAGATTCTCCTGTAACATTTGCAAGGGTCCACGAACTTTATGGCCAAAGACTAACTCAAAAGGAGAACAGCCCAGTGAACTTTGTAATCCCTCTCTAGCCGCAAACAAAACATACGGTAAATTCTCATCCCAGAAGGTGTGGGAACTCTCGCACGATGTCTTCAACATCTGCTTCAGAGTTAGATGGAAACGTTCAATTACCCCCTGACTCTGTGGATGGTATGGGCTGGAAACCTTATGAGTTATTCCATGTTCCTTACAAAATTGCTCGAAAACATCAGACTTAAAATTAGTACCATTGTCAGTTTGCACGACCCGAGGCAGTCCAAAAGTGGAAAAAAATTGCAACATACGAGCAACAACAGTTTTTGCTCGGATGTTCCTTACAGCAAAAGCCTCTGGATAACGAGTTGTGATACACATCATCGTGATTAGGTAAATATTACCAGACTTAGTTCTAGGTAATGGTCCAACACAGTCCATTACCACATTAGAAAATGGTTCCTCTGGCACGACAATAGGCCTTAGAGGAGCTTTAGGTGGAGTCTGGTTTGGTTTCCCAACCAGTTGACAAACAATACACGCATTGCAAAATTTTGCCACATCGCTTTTCAGC
Source organism: Procambarus clarkii (assembly GCF_040958095.1). NCBI lineage: Eukaryota > Metazoa > Arthropoda > Malacostraca > Decapoda > Cambaridae > Procambarus > Procambarus clarkii. The sequence continues at coordinate 35,450,992 of NC_091161.1, forward strand.
TTGGGCCAGAAAAAATACTTTAAAATTTTGTGATACGTAATATTAATACCTTGATGTCCCCCCATAGGATCATCATGAGCAGCTGCCAAAACTCTTTCTCTATAGCAGGTCGGCAACATAACCTGGTGGACTACCTCCCACTCATTTGACAAGGGAGCACTCTGTGGTCTCCATTTTCTCATCAAAATCCGATCATTGTAGTAGTACCCAGTTGCTGCGTCTACAATTTCCTCCATAGAGACGGCTGTTTCATGACAATCTGCAAGAGTGGGGTCAGCTTTCTGTAACTCACTCAAGGAGGCATCTAGGCCTTGGTCAGATGCCATTGGCCGAGGCTCAACAGTGTTCTCCACCTCCCCACTACTCTCGGTAGATGGCGGTGGCAGGCTCTCCACAATGTCCTCGGCCACGTCATCGAGTCGGGCCATGAATGTGTCCGCGAGGTCCACTTGGCTTTCACCACTCGGAAAGCTCCTCGTGACCTCGGGATTTACCACCTTGGCAAGCACAGGGCTGCCCTTACATTTAAGTCCCATAGACCTGGTCACCGCGCACGCAGGGTACACAACATTATCCTCTGCGGCGGGTGGATCCAGGCAAACCTTAGGGGTAGGCAACATAATAGGCAGTCTGGAGTCCCCTACCTTATCCCCTGCTAAATCATTACCAACTATTACATCAACATTAGGGAAAGGTAGGTATGAAGTGACTCTGACTGTACAAACACCCTTGTGGAAATCAGATTCCAGGGTAACCTTATGGAGGGGTACTGCCCGAGTATCACTAGTGACACCCTCGACCAGTACCACCTCTCCAGTGTCGAGAGTGTTGGCACCTTGCAACGCACTCTCTAAAATTAAAGTCTGGATGGCACCGGTGTCTCGGAAGATCACCACGTCCTTCCAGGAAGAACCCTCAGACAAAAGTAGTCTCCCTTTCGATAAGAATGGGGTAAGCAAGTCCAACCACTGTGGGTTGGAGGTCTTACTCCCTAACCCTTCTGAAAGCCTCAAGCCCTGTGTCACAACTAGAGCATTGGGTCTTTTTTCAGGGTGCAGTTGCCAACAACGGCTAATAGTGTGGTTTGGACGATTACAGTGACCACAAAAACGTCGGGGAGAAGGGACATTACTAACAGAATTACCCTTCGGTTCACCTTTAGGTGCCGTTGGGCTAGACACTTTAACAGGGTTAGTTATGTCTGAAACAGAAGGTGCATTAGGTAAAGGGTTAGAATGAGCTGGTCTGGACTGGCTGTGGGTATAAGGTTTGCTACTCTGTGGGGTATAATTATTTTTATTGGGCCTTTTGCCCGCCAATTGGTAGTTTTCTGCCAACTTGGCCAAATCCCCTATTTTAGAATTTAACTCTATCCTTCCTCTAATATACTGGGAAACATTCTCTGGCATAACATCTATAAAATGCTCCATTAAAATTAAGTTCCTGAGAGCCTCGTATGTTTCGGCTTTCGCCGAGCGAATCCATCTATCAAATAATCGAATTTGATCATTCACAAATTCAGTGAGCGGTTGGTTGTGAGTAGGCCTAAGGTTACGATAAACTTGGCGGTGAGCTTCAGGAGTAATTTCATATGCCCGCAAAATACATTCCCTGACTTTATCATATTCGAAACACTCGTCGTCAGGCATGTTTATAAAAATATCTTGTGCTTTACCCCTAAATCTTCCCTGTAGGATTTTCACCCACTCTTCCTTTGGCCAGTTCATGGACGTGGCCACTCTCTGAAAATGGTTGAAAAACCTTTCAGGGTCAGACTCGGAAAATTCAGGCAAATTATGCTTTTTCTCATAATGCCTGGGGTTTGAATCCCCGGCAGGTGGAATTCCAGTGGCATTCGCTCTAATTTTAGCCTCCTCGGTTTTGAGTCTTTGCTCCTCTAATTTTATTTTTGCTAACTCTAAAGCTAATTCACTTTCCTTATGAGTTGCACTTTCTGCTTGGCTAGGCTGGCATAAAGGTGTATCACTTGCCAATAGTTGTTCATCAATACAATGTTGTAATATTTCATTCACCAAAGTCCCCTTTTTATCTGCAACATTTAATTCTAGGCCAAATTCCTGGCCTAACAATACTAAATTAGACTTTTTAAGTTTCTTTATCTCTACCACTGAAGGCTCCCTTGCCAGTTTCTGCATTTCAGAAGACATCACTAATAATTTTAGCTCCCAGCCAAAGAAAAAATTAAAAAATAAAAATTGGAAAAAACAAAAATTTGCACGGCCCCTAACACAAGGCCACACTAACCTTAATCGTGAAGGGATCCAGCTAGGTGTCCAGTCAGTGCAAGAATGTCCTTTGCTAGATGAGCTGGACCCTAGGCTAGCACACAACCGTTCTGCGGAAATAAAAAATTTTAATTTTGGCACTCAAGAATCTAATTTTTTACACTTATAATGTTCCTCCCGGACTGGCCAACCACTTGTTACAAACTGATATGAGTGGGACTTCTATGGGGTACTGGTACTATTAAGGGGTATAGGTAGTTAGAAGACAAGAGTATCAAATATGGGAGAGCTAAAAGGCCCGGCCCCCAAAATAAACTATCCACAGTAGTAATAACTTGCTACAAGACCATATATGTTAGTCTAAGGGTTGATCACTGCGCTCCCACCTTGGAAGAAGAGATACTCTGTAATTCATGTACTTATTTATTAACCCCTTAACAACCCCCCCATATACACTCACACCAATAACAATAATAATAATAACTTTACCACACTATCTTACGTTAAAAGCCTTGGTCCACGTAGGCAGGATACAAGGTTTACACTAATAACAAGCTAGGGTAAAGTACTACTGGATAAGCACTGAAGCTGGATGCAGCTTAGGGTAGTGAAACCACGTGGGACCCTAATACAAAACACAACACTTAGGGGTACCCAAACACTGGCAAAATACTATCCCCAGGTCTCCCCAATCGTTACTACCAGAGTAGGCACACTCACTAATGCCCCGTACTTAGCTTAAGGATACAGGAACTTCAGGTAAGGGAAATAAGTAAGAGGAGAAGGAAGGAGAGTAGGGATACAGCCACAGAGTAGGTCTTAACCGCACCACACCAGCCACAGAGAGGGACGAGCTAGCCACCAGCTGCCTCCCTCATCTCGTGGTGCCGGGAGGAGCCTAATTGATCGTGCAGCTAAGCACATTAAAGATCTTCCCCTATGCAACGTATTGTTACTTTATGAATGATTAGAAAGTATTAGTAAGCAAAGTTGGTGCCTATGTTATTATTTAATAATCAACCCCCAGCTCAGTCTTTAAATGCTCTTTGAGAAACAATAATAGTCTTACGTCTGGCAGGGAAGATACAAACAATTGACATTCTAGATGCCCAACTGTACTACCAGAAAGTTTAATAGCTCAATTTTGACCTCTGGTTTCCACTGGAGAACCCAGGGTCGTAACATATGTACAGAGAAAATATATGTTTACTCTTATCAATATGTTATGGGATTCATTATATTATTGATTATATTTCTATACTAGCTGTACCCGGCCACACGTTGCTGTGGCTCAACAATGCATGTGCGTTGCTGAACCACAGCAACCTTCCCCTGTCTCCCAGACCTCCCCACCATTTCCCCTCCCCTGTCCCCTCGTCCTCCATACCAATCCTCACTCCTCCGTCCCCTCGTCCTCCCCCACCATTTAATCCCCCCTTCCTCCATCCCTCTTGTCCTCGCAACCATCCCCTCTCTCCAACATCCCCCCGTCCTCCTAACCATTTCTAACTCCACCGTCCTCCCTTCCATTTCCATCTTCCCCGTCCCTTCATCCTTCCCACCATTCCCACTCCTCTGTCCCCTTGTCCTCCCCACCATTCTCCATTCCCCTGTATCCTCGTCCCTACCATCTCCAATTCCCCCATCCCCTAGTCCTCCCCACCATTACTCTCTCCCCTGTCCCTTCGTTCGGCCCACCATCCCCAACTCCCGTCCCTCCTCGTCCTCCCCACCATTCCCTTCTCCCTCGTCCTATGCATTCCCAAATGATCAGATGAAAAAAATGAAATGAAAAAAAAAACTATACTCACAAAATGAATGATACATTAGAATTGAGCTGTGTTGTTTAACATAACGTCACACAAAATAATTAAATCAAAATCAAACTAAATCAAAATATATGAAAATTAAATTTATTAATGAAATCAGAAACACTGAATTGGAACTAACATATTTAGTAAAGCGTGTGTTGCTCTTACATGCAACAGACGGAGCTGTTTTTCAAAAAACGCATGTTTTTACCTGTCACAGGTGTTGCAACTATACTTATACACACGAAATGAACGGTATGGTAAACAACACTGCTCAATTCCAAAGTAATGTCACATAAAACAATTAAATTAAAATAAATCTAAATCTATGAAAATTCAATTTGTCAATGCAATCAAAAACATTGTAATGGAATCCTAACATATTTAGTTTAGCATGTGTTGCTCCTACGTCCAACAGACGGCACTGTGTTTTTTTTTTAAATCATGTTATTTTCCTGTCATAAGTGAGGCATGTATAGTATAGATATTTAAAAACACGTGCCTATTTGAATGCCACATTCTGTCAAAATTTCAAAACAATCAGTAAAGAGGATTCGAAGATTTCCCTCATATGAAAAACATCTGGAAAAACTGTTTTTTTTTTTAATGTTGTTTTCCCGTCACAGGCGTGACTTCTATATAATATGTATAAAAGCCCGCTTGGATGGGAATGGAATGATGTGTCAACATTTCAAACCAATCAGTGAAGAACTTTCGTGATTAGCGATTTTGAACAAACGAACATTTACATTTTTTTATAGAGTGATGCTAGAGAAGGAATCCAGAATGAAATTCAGAAACCAGAAGAAAGGAAACCAGAAGCGTTAAGGAATCCAGAAGCGTTAAGGAATCCAGAAGCGTTAAGGAATCCAGAAGCGTTAAGGAATCCAGAAGCGTTAAGGAATCCAGAAGCGTTAAGTAATCCAGAATGACTACCTAGCTATGAACTAAACTCTACTTGGACACAAACAAAAAATATTCAGACATAACACGAATTCATTCACATATGTTTGGAGCTTCGCAACGCAACGGAATTGCAGCCCGTCCTCCAAACAAAGATCCAAAAGTGATTCCATGCACCCGCCAAACCCCCTGTTTATGAATGAAAAGCGATTTACACACGACTCACAACTGCTGACGTTCGAACATATCCGGAACAAGTGCTTCACTTACGAATTTTGTTCGAATCATAACGCTATAAATGCTTCACCCACGTACTACAAATACAAATAATCGCCAACAGAACCTAAACACCTAACCTAACCTATCCTATGCCTATATGTGCACAATATGCTAATATATTATAATATTAATTTATACTTGAGAAAAATTCCCGTTTTGAATGAACAGCATGTTAAAATTTATGAATGCGTCTGTGGGGTCGACCGCTGGATGTAATGGACTTGAGTCGAGGACGGGTTGTTATGAGCGTTGAAATACAGGAATGAGTTGTTAAGAGTGTTGCAACACAGGAATGATATGTTACTGTTGCAACACAGAAATAATGTGTTTGTAAGTGTTGTAACACAGGACAAACATATTTTTTGTGGGTGTTGCAACATAAAAATAATATGCTGTGAGTGTTGCGTCCCGTAATTTCTGTGTTGCAATGCTCCAACACTCAAAAGATTATATCCTTGTGTGGCATCTGTCAAACACATTATTTGCATGATGCAACACTCGGAACACGTTATACCTGTCCGTTGCAACATTCACAACACATTAGTCCAGTGTTGCAATACGCACAACAGGCTATTTGTTTTGTGCCAATCCGACAACACACTAATCATGTATTGCAGTGATGTAACACAACACTCACAATTTATAATTAATGTGTGCAACACTTACCAAACGTCATTTCTGTGTTGCAACACTCACAAAATGACTTTTTATGTGTTGTAACACTTACAACACCTTAATCCTGTGTTGAATCGCTGCCTCACTCACATGTTATTGTTGTCTCAACACTCATAAGACGTTAGCCATATGATGCAACACTCAACTCGTTTTCCCATCCAGCGTTAAACGTTGTATTCTTGCACGATATAAATTGTTCATTGCTAATATGTAAACTAAAAGTTATAAAAGATTGAAAAGACTTATTTTTCCATCCTCTTTTATCTAAGTTATAAAAAAAATCAATAAAAAAATCAATAAACAAATAATAAGTGGAAAGAAAAGTAAATTATATGCAATTGACTAGTGATTAACGATGATTAAGTGTATAAATACAAGTGGGGTAAGGTTCTTGAGGTTATCTTAAGATGATTTCAGGGCATAGCGTCCCCACGGCCCGGTCTTCGACCAGGCCTTTTTGTTACACACCCCCAGGAAGCTGCCCGTAGCAGCTGTCTAACTCCCAGGTATCTATTTACTGCTAGGTAACAGGGGCATCAGGGTGAAAGAATCTTTTTGCCCATTTGTCTCCGCCTCCACCATAGGGATCCTGGAACCTGGAACCTCAGGACTACGAATCCGAAGCGCTGTCCATCCAGCTGTCAGGGCGCTCTGTCAGGTGATTAAGAATCTTAGAAATGTGAATGAATTAATAAATACATGATTTAACAAATAATTTAAATGTGATAAATAGATATTTAAAAGATGTTTGAATAAATATGTAAAAACTGAGAATATATGAAAGAGGATAAAATAATTGAAAAACTAGGACTGAATAATTACAACTAAAATATTATTTGGACAATACTTGGACAATATATGAAAAAAAGTAAACGTTCAGGAAGAGGTGGAACTGGTGAGCGCGTGAACACCGGGCCCGACCTGCTAGTCTGACCACGACGCTTCCTGCTTGGTGAGCGCGTGAACACCGGGCCCGACCTGCTAGTCTGACCACGACGCTTCCTGCTTGGTGAGCGCGTGAACACCGGGCCCGACCTGCTAGTCTGACCACGACGCTTCCTGCTTGGTGAGCGCGTGAACACCGGGCCCGACCTGCTAGTCTGACCACGACGCTTCCTGCTTGGTGAGCGCGTGAACACCGGGCCCGACCTGCCAGTCTGACCACGACGCTTCCTGCTTGGTGAGCGCGTGAACACCGGGCCCGACCTGCTAGTCTGACCACGACGCTTCCTGCTTGGTGAGCGCGTGAACACCGGGCCCGACCTGCTAGTCTGACCACGACGCTTCCTGCTTGGTGAGCGCGTGAACACCGGGCCCGACCTGCCAGTCTGACCACGACGCTTCCTGCTTGGTGAGCGCGTGAACACCGGGCCCGACCTGCTAGTCTGACCACGACGCTTCCTGCTTGGTGAGCGCGTGAACACCGGGCCCGACCTGCCAGTCTGACCACGACGCTTCCTGCTTGGTGAGCGCGTGAACACCGGGCCCGACCTGCTAGTCTGACCACGACGCTTCCTGCTTGGTGAGCGCGTGAACACCGGGCCCGACCTGCTAGTCTGACCACGACGCTTCCTGCTTGGTGAGCGCGTGAACACCGGGCCCGACCTGCCAGTCTGACCACGACGCTTCCTGCTTGGTGAGCGCGTGAACACCGGGCCCGACCTGCTAGTCTGACCACGACGCTTCCTGCTTGGTGAGCGCGTGAACACCGGGCCCGACCTGCTAGTCTGGCCACGACGCTTCCTGCTTGGTGAGCGCGTGAACACCGGGCCCGACCTGCTAGTCTGACCACGACGCTTCCTGCTTGGTGAGCGCGTGAACACCGGGCCCGACCTGCTAGTCTGACCACGACGCTTCCTGCTTGGTGAGCGCGTGAACACCGGGCCCGACCTGCTAGTCTGACCACGACGCTTCCTGCTTGGTGAGCGCGTGAACACCGGGCCCGACCTGCCAGTCTGACCACGACGCTTCCTGCTTGGTGAGCGCGTGAACACCGGGCCCGACCTGCTAGTCTGACCACGACGCTTTCCTGCTTGGTGAGCGCGTGAACACCGGGCCCGACCTGCTAGTCTGACCACGACGCTTCCTGCTTGGTGAGCGCGTGAACACCGGGCCCGACCTGCTAGTCTGACCACGACGCTTCCTGCTTGGTGAGCGCGTGAACACCGGGCCCGACCTGCTAGTCTGACCACGACGCTTCCTGCTTGGTGAGCGCGTGAACACCGGGCCCGACCTGCTAGTCTGACCACGACGCTTCCTGCTTGGTGAGCGCGTGAACACCGGGCCCGACCTGCCAGTCTGACCACGACGCTTCCTGCTTGGTGAGCGCGTGAACACCGGGCCCGACCTGCCAGTCTGACCACGACGCTTCCTGCTTGGTGAGCGCGTGAACACCGGGCCCGACCTGCTAGTCTGACCACGACGCTTCCTGCTTGGTGAGCGCGTGAACACCGGGCCCGACCTGCTAGTCTGACCACGACGCTTCCTGCTTGGTGAGCGCGTGAACACCGGGCCCGACCTGCTAGTCTGACCACGACGCTTCCTGCTTGGTGAGCGCGTGAACACCGGGCCCGACCTGCCAGTCTGACCACGACGCTTCCTGCTTGGTGAGCGCGTGAACACCGGGCCCGACCTGCTAGTCTGACCACGACGCTTCCTGCTTGGTGAGCGCGTGAACACCGGGCCCGACCTGCTAGTCTGACCACGACGCTTCCTGCTTGGTGAGCGCGTGAACACCGGGCCCGACCTGCCAGTCTGACCACGACGCTTCCTGCTTGGTGAGCGCGTGAACACCGGGCCCGACCTGCCAGTCTGACCACGACGCTTCCTGCTTGGTGAGCGCGTGAACACCGGGCCCGACCTGCTAGTCTGACCACGACGCTTCCTGCTTGGTGAGCGCGTGAACACCGGGCCCGACCTGCTAGTCTGACCACGACGCTTCCTGCTTGGTGAGCGCGTGAACACCGGGCCCGACCTGCTAGTCTGACCACGACGCTTCCTGCTTGGTGAGCGCGTGAACACCGGGCCCGACCTGCTAGTCTGACCACGACGCTTCCTGCTTGGTGAGCGCGTGAACACCGGGCCCGACCTGCTAGTCTGGCCACGACGCTTCCTGCTTGGTGAGCGCGTGAACACCGGGCCCGACCTGCTAGTCTGGCCACGACGCTTCCTGCTTGGTGAGCGCGTGAACACCGGGCCCGACCTGCTAGTCTGACCACGACGCTTCCTGCTTGGTGAGCGCGTGAACACCGGGCCCGACCTGCTAGTCTGACCACGACGCTTCCTGCTTGGTGAGCGCGTGAACACCGGGCCCGACCTGCCAGTCTGACCACGACGCTTCCTGCTTGGTGAGCGCGTGAACACCGGGCCCGACCTGCCAGTCTGACCACGACGCTTCCTGCTTGGTGAGCGCGTGAACACCGGGCCCGACCTGCCAGTCTGACCACGACGCTTCCTGCTTGGTGAGCGCGTGAACACCGGGCCCGACCTGCCAGTCTGACCACGACGCTTCCTGCTTGGTGAGCGCGTGAACACCGGGCCCGACCTGCCAGTCTGACCACGACGCTTCCTGCTTGGTGAGCGCGTGAACACCGGGCCCGACCTGCTAGTCTGACCACGACGCTTCCTGCTTGGTGAGCGCGTGAACACCGGGCCCGACCTGCTAGTCTGACCACGACGCTTCCTGCTTGGTGAGCGCGTGAACACCGGGTCCGACCTGCTAGTCTGACCACGACGCTTCCTGCTTGGTGAGCGCGTGAACACCGGGCCCGACCTGCTAGTCTGACCACGACGCTTCCTGCTTGGTGAGCGCGTGAACACCGGGCCCGACCTGCCAGTCTGACCACGACGCTTCCTGCTTGGTGAGCGCGTGAACACCGGGCCCGACCTGCTAGTCTGACCACGACGCTTCCTGCTTGGTGAGCGCGTGAACACCGGGCCCGACCTGCCAGTCTGACCACGACGCTTCCTGCTTGGTGAGCGCGTGAACACCGGGCCCGACCTGCCAGTCTGACCACGATGCTTCCTGCTTGGTGAGCGCGTGAACACCGGGCCCGACCTGCCAGTCTGACCACGACGCTTCCTGCTTGGTGAGCGCGTGAACACCGGGCCCGACCTGCCAGTCTGACCACGACGCTTCCTGCTTGGTGAGCGCGTGAACACCGGGCCCGACCTGCCCGTCTGACCACGACGCTTCCTGCTTGGTGAGCGCGTGAACACCGGGCCCGACCTGCTAGTCTGGCCACGACGCTTCCTGCTTGGTGAGCGCGTGAACACCGGGCCCGACCTGCCAGTCTGACCACGACGCTTCCTGCTTGGTGAGCGCGTGAACACCGGGCCCGACCTGCTAGTCTGGCCACGACGCTTCCTGCTTGGTGAGCGCGTGAACACCGGGCCCGACCTGCCAGTCTGACCACGACGCTTCCTGCTTGGTGAGCGCGTGAACACCGGGCCCGACCTGCTAGTCTGGCCACGACGCTTCCTGCTTGGTGAGCGCGTGAACACCGGGCCCGACCTGCCAGTCTGACCACGATGCTTCCTGCTTGGTGAGCGCGTGAACACCGGGCCCGACCTGCCAGTCTGACCACGACGCTTCCTGCTTGGTGAGCGCGTGAACACCGGGCCCGACCTGCTAGTCTGGCCACGACGCTTCCTGCTTGGTGAGCGCGTGAACACCGGGCCCGACCTGCTAGTCTGGCCACGACGCTTCCTGCTTGGTGAGCGCGTGAACACCGGGCCCGACCTGCCAGTCTGACCACGACGCTTCCTGCTTGGTGAGCGCGTGAACACCGGGCCCGACCTGCCAGTCTGGCCACGACGCTTCCTGCTTAATGAAGAACTCACCAGTCATACAGTCATCCACCTCACCATACATCTTCAACTGACAATTGAGGTGTGTGAAGGAGAAAGTCGGGAAGGAAAAAATAATCTTTATGAGAAGAGGATGTAAGGCAAGGTAAGGAAATGATGAGGTGAAAGCGCCAGGCCAGTGTGAATATATAGCACTTGGAAATGACATATGGATGCTTACGGGATATGCATGCCCGTGCCACCTCTTCGGTGGCTTAATCTTTATCAATCATTTGAATTGGCTGGAATGTGAGGACGGAGTGAAGGAACGGTGCACAGCCACTTAGACCATCGGGGATCGAACAATGACCCTGCAAGAAGCGAAAGTATGGGGTGGAAAAACGGTGCCCAATCACTTGGACCTTCGGGGATCGAACAGCAAAAAATATTATATAGACATGATAGATCTCAAAAAAATTTAACAGAGCGAACTTTACGAAATTACTTTCTTCAATTTATTAAGGTATATCTGGGAGTTATTCTAAGTGTATTTATTTAATAAATAAATATTTTTTTTCTGAATAGATTGTTTATGGGCATACATCAACAGCTTCTACAACCTAATTAACAGTGGTTCATCTTGCTTAACACTTACGTATTATTGAGACCTAAAGCTGATTTGAACATTTTATCTTGTTTAAGTAATGAACTCAAGGCAGAGAAAAAAGTGAATATAAAGTGTATTTGACGCATAGTTCAGATAAGATTTTTCTTATCTTAGGTTTCAAATGTTTGCCCGAAGCTTAAAAAAAGTCTTAAAAGATTTTTGCCTGTATCGAGGACTTCAGTGAAAAGGTACTTAATCATATACAAATTTCGTATTTTCACTTAATTATGTAATATAGTACTAGTCAAGGTAATTATGGAAAATTAAAGTAATAATGAAGATAATTATGGTAATATAATAATAATTATGGTAATTGTTGTAAAACTATAGTAATATTTAAAGTAAATATGGTAATATCATAGTAATAGGTCAAGTAATTATGGTAATATTATAGCATTCGTTATGGTAATTATCCCATATTCCTTTTAATATGTCACGGCAGTTAAAATATTTTTGATTACATAACTTTATTAACACATGAGAGGAAAGATTCGCGAATGAAAACCTGACTTTAGTTAAAACTTGTCATATTCATATCGAAAAATATACAGAATTAACACGATTGCGCACACACATATTGTAAGTGTTGCAGCGTACAAAAATAGCGTGTCTTGAGTGTTGCAACACAGAAATAAGGTGTAGTAAGTGTTGCAATTTTTAATAAGGTGTTATGAGTGTTACAACATTGAAATTAGAAGTTATAAGTGCTGGAACACAGGAAGCAGGTGTAGCGAGTATTGCAAAACAGAACATGTTGTGAGTGTTGCAACACAAAATGATATATCCAGGGATGCAACACATAAATAACATACTGTGAGGGTTGCAACATGTTATTACCGTGTTTTAACGTTTCAAAACACTCAACACATCATGCCTGCGTTGCAACACTAACCGCTATTTCTGTGTTACAACATGCAACAAAGTATTTCAATGTTGCAACACCTAAAACATATTTACAAGTATTGCAGCATTCACTACTATTATTTATTTTCTAATACTCACAGTGCGCTGTTGCCACGCAAGAATCACAATACGTTATTGCCTTGCAATACTCACACCATGTCATTGGTGTGTTGTAATACTCACATCACGGTATTACAGTGATCCAATTTTTCAACTCTCGCCGTGCAATTTCTGTGTTGCAACACTCACGTTAGGACCGTGATGCAACACTCACGTTAGGACCATGATGCAACACTCACAACTCACATTCCCATCAAGCGTTTAACGTTGTATTCTTGCCCGATATTAATGTTTTATTGCTAATATGTATATTTGAAAAAAAGTTAGCGATTGAATAAAAAGCAAAAGATGATAGAAAATACAACTAACAAGTCATTAAATAGATGAATAAAATAAATAAATACAACTTGACTGAATAAACAAATTACATTATATTTAACATTTAATAAATATTGATTAGCTAGAGAAATATAGGTGATTTAATATCTAAAAGGGGGTGATTGCACTAGAAATTATTCTTTAATAGAATCATTACCATTATATAAATAGATATATTAAAGTTTCTGTAATTGACAAATAAGACGTGATTGAAGATTTAAAATGTGATTAAATAGATGAAAAATGCGATTGAATAATTAAATCTGAACTAAATTAAATGTTTAAACTAAACTAAACTAAACTGAATTAATTAATCTAAACTAAACTGAAATTTAACTAAATGAAAAAAAGAATATGAAACGGTGGAGTTCGAACCGGTGACCACGTTTACGCCGGGACCGACCGCCCAGTCTGACTACGACTCCTGCTTAATGAAGAACTCATCACTCATACATACATCCACTTCATCATACAAGTGAATGAGGTGAATTTGCCAGTCTGGGGCGAGACCTCAGATTGGCATGAAGTCACAAGCGGTGTCCCACAGGGCTCTGTACTCGGACCTATCTTGTTTATGATATACGTAAATGATCTTCCAGAGGGTTTAGACTCATTCCTCTCAATGTTTACTGATGATGCCTGAATTATGAGAAGGATTAAGACAGAAGAGGACAGAATGAGGCTTCAAGAAGACCTGGACAAACTGAAAGAATGGTCCAACAAATGGTTGTTAGAATTTTACCCTAGAAAATGTAATGTAATGAACATAGGTGTAGGGAGCAGGAGGCCAGATATAAAGTATAATTCAGGAGATAAAATTCTTCTAGAATCTGAGAGAGAGAAAGACCTGGGTGTTGATATCACGCCAGACCTGTCCCACGAAGCCCACAGCAAGATGATAACATCAGCGGTATATGCCAGTGTGGCCAGCATATGAACGGCTTTTAGAAACTCGTGTAATGAATCATTCCCAACCTTGTATATCACGTATGTCAGACTAATTCTGGAGTATGCAGCTCCAGCATGGAGTCTATATTGTGGGAAAAACCTGCTGTTGGGGAAAAACCACACACACACTAACACACACATTGTACTCTAACATAGATGGGATTACAAATAAAACAAGTGAACTCGGAGAATGGGCACTAGAAGAAAACCCAGACATAATAGCACTCACAGAAACAAAGCTAACGAAAATCATAACAAACGCAGTGTTTCCACAGGGCAACTATGTAGTGAGGAAAGAGAGAGAAGGGAGAGGAGGAGGTGGTGTAGCGTTGCTACTAAGAGAAGGTTGGAGTTTCAAAGAGATGGGAATTCAGAACTGTGAAGGTTTCAGTGACTACATATCAGGCACCATAGCAACTGGAGGACAGAAAATTATAGTAGTAGTCATATATAACCCCCACCGAATGTCAGAAGACCCAGACAGGAATATGATAGAAACAACTTGGCCACCATCAATATAATAGAGAGAGCAGCTTCTGTGGCTAGCAGGAACGGATCCAGACTACTAATCATGGGAGACTTCAACCATGGGATGATAGATTGGGGAAACAGAGACACACATGGAGGCCCAGACACATGGAGAGCTAAGCTGCTGGATGTGGCAACAAGAAACTTTCTAAGTCAACACGTCAAGGGACCGACAAGAATGAGAGGAGGGGATGAACCAGTCTTGCTTGATCTGATATTTACCCTAAATGAGTCGGATATAAGGGAAGTTAAGTTGGATGGCCCCCTTGGGAATGAGTGATCATAGTGTATTGAGCTTTGAGTACTTGGTTGAGCTAGGAATTATCACCCCCCAAAAAAGAACTGGGAAACAAAGGGCTGGCATACCGAAAGGGAAACTATGAGGAGATGAATAAATTCCTATGGGATATACATTGGGACACAGAACTTGGAACCAAGTCCGTACAAGACATGATGGCCTATGTCACCAGCCCGACAGGAAAAAACAGAGAAGCAAAGGATGAATCCGTGGTTTAATAGGACGCTATAATTACATTAAATGTATATCTATATGTTTCCACGGACTTTGGGTCAGCCTTTGTGACCTTTTGGCTGTAACATTTGCTTACGTGACCTAAGGCTGTCTTAATCTTTGACCATACCTCGGTGTGACCACAATCTGACTACTCGTGTGTATTACCACTTATTTTCCTCACCCATTTGATAAGTGATGTAGTTCTCGATTCACTACCTCGTACTTTCTCCTATGTTGTATATTGCAACAGTACATCGACCTAATTCACGTTGAAGCGGCTACAACAGCAGCCACTGCTTCCAATGGTCATAATCATATCACAATTACTGTGATGCCTACAACAGTCCTACGCACTTAACTCTGTCAGCAAAAGCTGCCACACGCCTTCCATGAAAGGTATATCGTGTAGCTAGCATACATGGTGTTCTTGCTAATGAAAGCTTTCCAATTATTCATTAATGGAATTGCATTACTCGTACAATACCTTTGTCATTGCAACTATATTTAAATTCCTCTTTGTTTGTAGCTCGGTGGATATTGTTTACCGAGAAGCGGACAGTGGGCTTGATCATATTGCGTCACACTATTTCTTATTAACTTTATCCCTTGCCCGCGGAGAATATACCCAAACACTTGCATTTGTAGAGCAGAAGGTTTTGCCTAACCAGCGCATGTGCCAAGATCCCAACACATTTCCAGACTTTTGTTGTGATGTTGATCTACATGTTGATTCAAAGCGACATTTTGCTTTCCTTAGTATATTTAAACACTTTTTGGGGATGGTTATGTAACGTATGATTGTTACGTCGTTGGGTAGATTAGATACACATTGTTTAGTGAGTTTTCATATTTATTTATTAGTCTTGATTACAGTAGTCGGTTGGTGGCATTGTCGTAAACGTTCAGACGGAGCTTGGAGCAGAGCAGAGAGCTGAGTGAGGCCGGAGTTGCGGAGCTCTATGTGGGAGAGCGTGGCGGCTCGATTGGGAATTGCCAGTGTCTGAACTTGGGGAGCGAGAACGTTGTAGCTCGATGTGGTTGTAGTCTGCTGTCTGCTCTGTGTCGAAGCTTTAGCGTCTTGGGTCAATTAGATCTGTACCCGCTGAGTGCTACATTGTTAACTGTGGAAATTGTACTGTTCGCTATTCCTCATATCGCTTGCTTATATGGTGTTGGATATTTCCAACATCGAATACAGCATTGTTGTATTCTCATTACTTATTACTAACCATATTAATATTGTAGTAAGTAAAATTAACAACTCGTAGAATTCTCATGTACTAATAATTCATCTGTGCATTAGGCTAGAATTCTCACGTCACCTGACGCCAGTATTGCGTCAGATTTCTTTACAGTAAAACACATTATATACAATTTGTGTGAGAATTAAATACGATTCTCCATAATTAAAGCATTCTGTATGACAACTGATTGCAGACGAATTGTTCTCTAACTAAAAGCCGAATAGAGCGTTAGAATCATAGCGTCTACCTCGCGATAGAGTTAACGTCATCAATGAATGTCATGGGGAGACATTAATTCTTCTCCCTTATATATTTACTATTCTTAAATCGGTAAATAATAATATTTCGTTCCTCTAAATAATAAACCCGTCCAGTCTTTAGAGTTTCAAGCGCGAATGCGAGAAATATTAATGTTCGTGACAATAATTTGTGTTATGAACGTCGACTCGGCGTGGGTTGGAGGGACGCCATCCCCTTCAGTCGGTACGCGGACACGTGCAGAGCCGAAAGGAGGCAGAACTGTGCTTACCGTACTCATAAAGGACGCCATTGCCCAGCAAATCGGGCAGGTGTTATTCATCCTCAGATGAAAGCCGCCACTGTGAGGCGTGAACGACCTTGCAGATAATATCTTCAACTAGTGCTGGTGTTAAATGAGGGACCCCTAGACTTGGTTCCTGACGACACGTGATCAGCCAGCTTGAAACGCATCAATCCAGGATAGGTTCACCGAAGCCTGGGATGCGAAATTACGGCAATCTTAATACTTATACAGTGCCCACAGCTAAGTACCCTTTATTTGATGCATCATTTACAGGTTTAATAATAGCGGGGTGATTGTTCGTCACGCGGCGAGATAACACCTAATAACAGGTGATTAGAATTCCATCTGTAGATATTAATAATCTTGAATATGAATTGAGTAGTTAAATCAATTGCTACTGGTAGTTATTTATCTTGCAGCTCGAGAGACGAATTCCTCATGCTGTCTTCTCCATGTTAACCGTGCCATTCGTCAGTGTACCAGACTTGGAGATTAAGAGGACTTCCATGGTTATCTAAAGGAATCTACTACAAGCTAAGGCTTATTTCTTTTTATCCATATCCTTGCAATTTTGATGTATTCAGAATGTTTAATATTAATGTGTGATTTACTGTAACTCATTACTATGCTCATATTCATGTTCTTCTTTATATGAATAATATTATATTCAGCATTATTTATAGGATTAGATTATTATTAATTGAATTAGTGAACGAACCACACTGATTCCTGGACGTACTTACCTCCAGCAATAACCCCCCAATGTAGGTGTTTGAGGTTTGTTTCTTTAATAATACAGCCCATTAATTATTCTTATGATCATACTTTCTAGTCATATCCATAGTCACTGGTTTTTTTCTAGAATTTTATCTAATGATCTGAAATTCTCAGTTTCCCTCTTTACTTTAAAAGTGGGTGGTCCTTCGTAATTTAATTTACTACTTTAATTATTAATTAATCAGAATCAAGCCCAAATATCCCACATTATGGTCCTTATCGAACCGGATAGGCATTAAATTTATAATTAAAATATTAACCATTAATAACTAATCCTTGTGTGCTAGAAGCTAGACTAACTATTTAATTAATTGTGTCAACTAACAGTGTAACACACCAGTTAGCCTAGATCACACTAAAAGCTACCTTATACATAGCTTCAGTGGGTCATAACCAATTACCCACAACATTTAGACCTACACTTCATACTGAAGTAGAATCCTTAGGTCACCAAGAGCAACAGCTCATAACCTTATATTAATCACTAACACCAATTAAGTGTTAACCATTTAGGCTATACCAATGTTTCAATACATGGCTGTCAGCAGACTGTCCATTATAGCCTGAATCCATGTTAAAATTACTGATTCACTCAAGTCAGTTGATCATTAACATTTAGAGATCCAGTATACTAATATAAATTACTGATCTCATACTAGTTAATCATTACTAACCCTGATAACATTTTATTCCACAATTAGGAGTACATTCAGGAGTTAGATAACATTTACGGCAGTAGAATACTTGCCAAACACAATTAATTCTTTTGTGTTCATTTAATTTCTTATACACATAATTACACAAGTGTATATTATATAAAATACAAAAAAACCAAAAACACAGCACAATTATTTGCACATTACTGCACCATAATATAATCTTTGCCAACCTTAGGTAGGTAGCAATTTAGGCTGTGATTGTGTTGAATTTGGCACAAGCACAGACTAAATATAGTTGTAGTTTCTCAAGTAGAAATTCTCACGACTAGGCTTGAGCTAGTTAGTGACACATATATTATTCTTTTGTGCTGACCCTATCAAGGGTGGGATTAACCATTTATTGTGTAATTATTTTATTGCATATTTCTATGTATGTCTTTGAGTGTTACTGTAAGTCCACTACCCATCCGAGGCTGATTTAGAAGAGCTAAGCTGAGGAACACCTGTAGTGAGACCAAGGTACCACTCAAATCTTAGTTGCTTATTATTAGGTAGGGAGCTAACCTCTAAATGAGGTAAATTACAACCAGCCTCAAGAAATATCAGGCTGTCAATAATTATACCTGCTCTGCATCAAGGAGCAGACTATAGCTATACCACTAGCTACATAAGCCCTATCAGGCTGTCAATAATTATACCTGCTCTGCATCAGGGAGCAGACACCCTAGCTATATCACTAGCTATATAAGCCTTATAAGGCTTCAAATTTACATCCAGAATGGATACTCCTGAAATATTAAAGAGAATCAGTATTATCTTGAGAAGTCTCCAAAAGTACCTATCAAGACGACTTAACGACTGCGACAACTGTTTAGAAAACAATCCAATTGACTTCTTTGAGTTCAACCTCTACACAGAGGCAGCTAACGAAAAATACGTCCAGGTGAAGGAGACCATCGAGGCTTATAAAGACAAACTCTTTAGCAGTAATACTGACCCAGACGAATTAAGTCAGATCGAATATGATCTTGATGAATATGAAGATACCATTCAAGAAAAGTTAGATCACTATAAAAGAGTGCTTGCGAAACAAAATGATCCTGATTGGATAGAACGTTTTTGTAGAAAAACTACAACCGAGCAAGCACACTGCTCAGATGAAATACATGAGCTAAATCAAGACGAGGAGAATCCTCCAGTCAATGCTGATCACTATATAAGATCAACAACTGAAGTTCAACTTTCATTTTCTAACCTCTCATCTAATACCGCTTCATGCGATGATTTGTTTACAGAGTCTGATCAAATTTCAGACCACTCTTCTCAATGTTCCCTGGATTCTATAAGTTCGATACATAATGCTACTGAATTAACTAGCTTATCACCAGAACCCAGAGAAACAAGTGAAGCTGCAGATGAAACAAGTGAAGCTGCAATGATCAGTGAATCTGAACCAGAAAATGATAAAGCTAATGCTGCAGCAGCAGCCGAAGCTGTAATTAAAGCTGAGGCTAAGCAAGAAGCCTTGAGCAACACAAGTAATGGTCACAATTGCTCACAACAGCCTTCTAAAGTAAGTGCTAACAATGAGAAGACTATTATAAACCTTGTGCACCAATTATTAAATTTATCTTCACCAGAGCAATCAGTTGACGCTTTACAAGACTTTAGTTTTCAGCTTGAGTCACTGATAAATTCTTTCAGTAAAGAGGTGGATCACCCAACTACTGAGTGGATGACTAAAATTATCATCCAAAGAAAATTGTCTGGTGACACACTTAATAAACTATATGTATGCCAGAATGGTAATACCCTGTCAATGCAGGATATATTTACAGGTTTGCGTAATATGAGCAATCATACAGCAGACCAAGCAATTAATGCTAAATCTGAATGCACCAAAACTGTACCTACATCAGTTTCCTTACCTGAAACTCCTAAAGTGACACTGTCACTAGGTAACCAAGGTGCTAATAATCAATGTAACAACAATCAGTCAAATACTGATTCATCAGTGAGGCCTAAGAGCCCCACAGGTGCTCCTAAAGTGACACTGTCACTAGGTAACCAAGGTGCTAATAATCAATGTAACCAAAATCAGTCAGACACTGATTCATCGGTGAGGCCTAAGAGTCCCACAGGTGCTCCTAAGAGACCTAATGGTCCAAAGAGCACTGCTAATAACTCCACAGGTGCTCTTAAGAGACCTAATAGTCCAAAGAGCACCCCCAAGAGCCTAGTAATGGTTCCCCAGAGTACACCAAGTACTCACAAGAGAATAAATAACAAGCAAATGCAAGCAGCAAACCCATCACAACCTGCAAATACCGTTTTACCTAAACCGGTAACACCTAAACGATCTGTAGGATGGGGAATGTGCTTGTTTTGCAATCAAAAACATTCTCTGTACAAATGTACTAATTATCCTAATAGAGACACAAGAGTCAGACGACTCAAACATTTACACAAATGTACTAGGTGTCTCAAACCACATAATGTTAACAGCTGTGACACCCCACTGAACACCTGCAATAGGTGTAGAAAGGGCAAACATCATGCTGCACTGTGCAAATTAGTTAGGACTAATTATGTCAATCCTAGAATAGGACGTAGATAATCTACACCGGTACAGTGCTGCAAGGTGCGAGATGTGTACAGCGTAACTTCACAAGCATCTCAAGTGGATGCTACTTTGCCTACTGCCCAACTTCAAGTGAAGAACAGAGGAGCCAAGATCACCACACGTGGACTATTTGATCAAGGTTCCCAGAGAACTTTCATTACTCAAAGGGCAGCAGAGGCACTTTATTTACAACCAATAGGACAGGTAAATTTAAACTTGTCAGGGTTCATGATAAATCGAGGAACCCATGAATACTCAGTAGTTCAACCACTTGTACGACTAGGTAGTCAAGCCAAGGCTGTCCAAGCCATTGTTGTAGATCAAATACCTTTAGACTTAAATATTAAGGGTCTGGGGTACACAGCCCACTTCCTGCAGGAACGTGAAATTAATTTGGCTGACAACAAATTAACGTCTGACCGCCTTAACAATGTAGATGTACTAGTAGGAGCCGACTACTATTACCAGTTCATAACTGGACATGTTAAACGATTGGGAATGAATATGCTCCAATCTGCAGGAGGCTACTTACTTACTGGTAAAGTTCTGAATGTGAACAAGCCTAAACCTGCTAATAATACTAAATTAGTCAGCAGTAAATCAATTCTCCAGCAACAAGCTGAAAGGAGAAACGCAGCTGAGTAATAAACTCAGATTGAATGTAGTACAATTGATACTCGCCGAGATGTTTCATAGCTCTCAGTGAAAACCAATGGTCCGTACTCAAACAAGTACAAGTCACAGCGACCAAACCATTGAATTCACTGCAGACCTAGAATTATTCTCGACAAGTAGTAATTGACCACACTCAGTCTTCCTAGTTAAATTGTAATGTTGGGCTAGAGAATCTAGTACCCCCTAGGTAATTAATAATGTTAGGCTAGAGAATCTAGCACTTAATGCCACTGGCATTTCCTGAATTTAGTAATTCTATGAAGTCATCAAGCAACATCAGTAATTACAAATTCACGAGGACCACTGGTCCACTATACTTGCGCTTAAAGGTTTGCCAAGAAAACCTTCTTAATACCATGTTTTCTGCACTAAGAGTTAGTGATAAATACTTGCATTAATTGTTTGAGTTGTTTTTTTTTTCTTTCGTTTCTGCTTATTTAGTGTAGGAACGCAGCACGAACAAACTTGCAAACTTACTAATATGTAAGTGAATTTACAGAGAACTAATATGTTTAATGCATTATCGTTAAACATCGGCATTGTTAATTAACATACGCCATGAGCTTAATATAGCTCACCTTAGAATTAACGTAATAATATGAGTGCTTGTTCACCATGCGTACGAGCTTAATATTGCTCGCCATGATAATTGAATGACAAAACTCCACCTCGTTAATTCGAGTTCACTGAACTCACCCTGTTAGCACTGCTAACGAGCTCACTGTAGCTCACCCTGTCAACACTGTTGACGAGTTCACTGCAACTCACCCTGTTAGCACTGCTAACGAGCTCAATGTAGCTCACCCAGTCAACACTGTTGACGAGTTCACTGTAACTCACCCTGTTAGCACTGCTAACGAGCTCACTGTAGCTCACCCTGTCAGCACTGCTGACGAGCTCAATGTAGCTCACCCTGTCAACACTGTTGACGAGTTCAATGTAACTCACCCTGTCAGCATTGCTGACGAGCTCACTGTAGCTCACCATGTTCACGAGTTCAATATAACTCGACCTGTTAATGAGCTCAATACTGCTCACAATGTTAATTCGAGTACATTTTTGCTCACAATTAGCTTAGTCTCTTACTTAAGTAGGTTAGAAATTTAAAACCATTTATTTAGGTAGATTTAGGGACTTTAGTTAGTGTCAACTGAGTACTAGCCTATGCTGTACTCACCATTAATTACAGTTGACTATAATCATAGAGACTGATTTAATAAACTCAAATTCATGTAAAGGTGATTTCGTATTAACAAGTTTACAGTGTCAAGCCTATGAGCTGCCATTTAATTAGCTCATAAGTCAGAATGACTAGGCTACTAATCTCACTGTCGACTCAGAATTTTCCTTGATTTTAATGAATAAACTTTTCAGTTCTCTACTTTTCTATTATTTTGGCTAGTTAGCAAATTAATTGTACCATCAGTCAGAATGACTACTGCACGGCAGTGCACATTAAATTCAACTTCCTCATTTGAATTGGGGTGATCGTGATGCTGCGTGATGTTATTGTCTAGTAACTCAATAGTTACAAGTCACAGCGACCCTAGACAGTCACCTTACTGTAGTGTCATAGTCTCCTTGATCTTAAATGACTAATAACACTTTACTGTATAATCATACAATAGTGTTATCAGTTCTTAGGAACTTATTCTGAGTTTACCTACGATTCAGCAGCTACGTAATACACCATTACATGTCACTGCGACCCTAGTTGTTGAGTTTATTGTGAGCTTTAGAGCGTTCCTGATTACCGATAACTTAATCATTTAATGTTTCAATATTTCATGCATGTTTCCACTGAGGGAAACTGCGAGCCTATTACAACTCTGAAGAAGAATAATTTCCTTCATTTCCCACTAAGAAAACTGTGATGATACTACGATGTGATATCACGTAACGAAACATTACACGTCACTATGACCCAAGATATCGCATCACCGTAGATTCTGTTAGTTTAAATTGGGAGAGTTGAATTCTATAAATATCGTGTAGGCTACAAACAACATATTTCAGTTGATATGTAAATAACAAGACTCAAATTCTTGTAAGTCCTTGATAAATTCGGGACGTTCGTTATGTGTGTACTAACATACTAACATACTAATGTATTAATCTTAATATCACTTCGGGATAGGTCAGTACAACACAGTACACTGCGACCCTAGGATCCGCCCCCCGGAGTTATGTTGGATATTTCCAACATCGAATACAGCATTGTTGTATTCTCATTACTTATTACTAACCATATTAATATTGTAGTAAGTAAAATTAACAACTCGTAGAATTCTCATGTACTAATAATTCATCTGTGCATTAGGCTAGAATTCTCACGTCACCTGACGCCAGTATTGTGTCAGATTTCTTTACAGTAAAACACATTATATACAATTTGTGTGAGAATTAAATACGATTCTCCATAATTAAAGCATTCTGTATGACAACTGATTGCAGACGAATTGCTCTCTAACTAAAAGCCGAATAGAGCGTTAGAATCATAGCGTCTACCTCGCGATAGAGTTAACGTCATCAATGAATGTCATGGGGAGACATTAATTCTTCTCCCTTATATATTTACTATTCTTAAATCGGTAAATAATAATATTTCGTTCCTCTAAATAATAAACCCGTCCAGTCTTTAGAGTTTCAAGCGCGAATGCGAGAAATATTAATGTTCGTGACAATAATTTGTGTTATGAACGTTGACTCGGCGTGGGTTGGAGGGACGCCATCCCCTTCAGTCGGTACGCGGACACGTGCAGAGCCGAAAGGAGGCAGAACTGTGCTTACCGTACTCATAAAGGACGCCATTGCCCAGCAAATCGGGCAGGTGTTATTCATCCTCAGATGAAAGCCGCCACTGTGAGGCGTGAACGACCTTGCAGATAATATCTTCAACTAGTGCTGGTGTTAAATGAGGGACCCCTAGACTTGGTTCCTGACGACACGTGATCAGCCAGCTTGAAACGCATCAATCCAGGATAGGTTCACCGAAGCCTGGGATGCGAAATTACGGCAATCTTAATACTTATACAGTGCCCACAGCTAAGTACCCTTTATTTGATGCATCATTTACAGGTTTAATAATAGCGGGGTGATTGTTCGTCACGCGGCGAGATAACACCTAATAACAGGTGATTAGAATTCCATCTGTAGATATTAATAATCTTGAATATGAATTGAGTAGTTAAATCAATTACTACTGGTAGTTATTTATCTTGCAGCTCGAGAGACGAATTCCTCATGCTGTCTTCTCCATGTTAACCGTGCCATTCGTCAGTGTACCAGACTTGGAGATTAAGAGGACTTCCATGGTTATCTAAAGGAATCTACTACAAGCTAAGGCTTATTTCTTTTTATCCATATCCTTGCAATTTTGATGTATTCAGAATGTTTAATATTAATGTGTGATTTACTGTAACTCATTACTATGCTCATATTCATGTTCTTCTTTATATGAATAATATTATATTCAGCATTATTTATAGGATTAGATTATTATTAATTGAATTAGTGAACGAACCACACTGATTCCTGGACGTACTTACCTCCAGCAATAACCCCCCAATGTAGGTGTTTGAGGTTTGTTTCTTTAATAATACAGCCCATTAATTATTCTTATGATCATACTTTCTAGTCATATCCATAGTCACTGGTTTTTTTCTAGAATTTTATCTAATGATTCTTCGCGGCATAACGATTCTTCGCGGCAGGGGATCGTATTCCAGGGACCTGCCCGAAACGCTACGCGTACTAGTGGCTGTACAAGAATGTAACAACTCTTGTATATATCTCAAAAAAAAAAAAAAAAAAATGATCTGAAATTCTCAGTTTCCCTCTTTACTTTAAAAGTGGGTGGTCCTTCGTAATTTAATTTACTACTTTAATTATTAATTAATCAGAATCAAGCCCAAATATCCCACATATGGTGACTACACTTCAGCTCCCTCCAACAAGATGAGAAGAGTATTACCGGTAATTGGGGAAAGGACTGTAGCTTCTGTAATTAGTGCTAATTAGTTATGCTATTAGGATTATGAGATAATGGAGCGAGTATAAGATTAACTCGCTACAGTTATAACTGCATTCTAATCCTTTTATATTTCCTGATGTTTGCAAATGTCCCTTACATATATGTACTTGTATAGATATATATATACATTTTAAAGTTATATGCACTGGTTAATTAGCTCGAAATTTAATTAAAAGGGCTTTTCTATTGCAGGTGTGTTGGAGCTGCAGGTGTGTGCAAGGGCGCTTCAGGTGTGTATGAGGGAGCTACAGGTAATGTCCACCGTGCCCTCCACATGGTCACTGCTGTTAAAACCACTTGGGTCGCAACACGTGGGGAGCTCAGGTTACAATACATGAACACATTGCAGGTATGATATGTATACAGGTGAGTGAGGAAACTACAAGTATGTGCGAGGACGCTGCAGGTATGTGCGAGGGCGCCGCAGGTATGTGCGAGGGCGCTGCAGGTGTGTGAGGGAGCTCGGGTTACAATACGGGAACACATTGCAGGTATGATATGTATACAAGTGATGTATGTTTTAAATCACTGAGGACAACACTGGTTGTATTAACATCAATTCGGAAGTTTCGTATCATAGTGATTAGACATCAGCAAGGGAACTCGGAGAGATTTTACTAGTCATGTATTAATGATGAAGATGCTGTTGATAATGTTCGAAGACTGACAACAACAGTAGTATCTATTGAAAATGTTTAAAATATTAAACTAAATATTTTCAAGCATAGTGAAGGTCAAGCGGACATAATATTCAATTATTAATATACTTTTAAGTGACTGGTGGTGTTATACGATACGTTTTTAAAGCCGTGTGTATATTATTCCGGTATGTATGATCTCGTAATCGTGGAGATATTTTGATAGAGCATGAACAAATCGGCAACAAGAATACAAACATAAGAACATAGGAATGAAGGAAACTGCTGAAAGGTCTATTGGCCCATACGTAGCAGCTTTAACTTATATCCACCCAAACTCAAGAGATCCTACGTCTGTTATGTTACCCAGTAATTTGTTCTAAAAGTCAACAACCCTGTTACCAAACTAGTATTTACCCAGGTCTTTCCTAAATCTAAACTTGTTCAATTTATATTTATTATTTCGCGTTCTATTCAGTGAAATATATAATACCTTATTAATATCTCCCTTATTATGCTTTATTATAGACACATTCCTCTCAATGTTTGCTGATGATGCAAGAATTATGAGAAGAATCAAAACAGATAAAGATAGACAGAGACTACAGGATATCCTGGACAAACTGGAGGAATGGTCTATAAAATAGCTGCTAAAGTTCAACTCAGGAAAGTGTAAGGTAATGAAATTAGGCGAAGGGAGCAGGAGGCTGAACACATGATACCATCTGGGAGGTGAAATCCTGCAAGAGTCAAATAGAGAGAAATATCTGGGAGTTGATATCACATTGAACCTGTCCCCAGAGGCCCACATCAAAAGAATATCATCAGCGGAATATGCTAGACTGGCCAACATAAGAACTGCCTTTAGAAATTTGTGTAAGGAATCGTTCAGGACCCTGTATACCACTTATGTCAGACCAATCCGGAATATGCAGCTCCAGCCTTGAGTCCATACCTAGTTAAACACAAGACAGTTAAAGAAGAATCAGCGGTATGCCACCAGGCTCGTCCCGAAACTGAGAGGTATGAGCTACGAGAAAAGGCTAAAGGAGCTGAACCTCACGTCCCTGGAAAACAGAAGAGTAAGGGGAGACATGATAATTTCCCTGAGAATTTTGTAGGTGGTTGACAGAGTGGACAAAGACAAACTCTTCAGCACGGGTGGGACAAGAACAAGGGGACACAAGTGGAAACTTAGTAACCAGATGAGACACAGAGGCGCTAGAAAGAAATTTTTCAGTGTCAGAGTAGTTAATAAATGGAATGCACTAGGCAGTGATGTGGTGGAGGCTGACTCCATACACAGTTTCAAATGTTGATATGATAGAGCCCAGTAGGCTCAGGAACCTGTACACCAGTTGATTGACAGTTGAGAAGCGGGACCAAAGAGACAAAGCTCAACCCCCGCAAGCACAATTATGTGAGTACAATTAGGTGAGGTGAGTACTACACACCTTTCTCTGACGAAAGAGCACAGCTCAACCTCAGCAAGCACAACTAGGGGAATACAACTAGGTGAATACACACACGAACACACACCTAAAAAACATTATATTAAATAAAAAAAACATTATATTAAATAAAAAAAAACATTATATTAAATAAAAAATAAAACATGCTTCAATACGACGGTCAGGTGATGGCACCCGTCAATACGACGGTCAGGTGATGGCACCCGTCAATACGACGGTCAGGTGATGGCACCCGTCAATACGACAGTCAGGTGATGGCACCCGTCAATAAGACGGTCAGGTGATGGCACCCGTCAATACGACGGTCAGGTGATGGCACCCGTCAATACGACGGTCAGGTGATGGCACCCGTCAGTACGACGGTCAAGTGATGGTACCCGTCAATACGACGGCCAGGTGATGTCACCCGTCAATACGACGGTCAGGTGATGGCACCCGTCAATAAGACGGCCAGGTGATGGCACCCGTCAACACGACGGTCAGGTGATGGCACCCGTCAATACGACGGTCAGGTGATGGCACCCGTCAATACGACGGTCAGGTGATGGCACCCGTCAATAAGACGGTCAGGTGATGGCACCCGTCAATAAGACGGTCAGGTGATGGCACCCGTCAATACGACGGCCAGGTGATGGCACCCGTCAGTACGACGGTCAGGTGATGGCACCCGTCAATACAACGGCCAGGTGATGGCACCCGTCAATAAGACGGTCAGGTGATGGCACCCGTCAATAAGACGGTCAGGTGATGGCACCCGTCAATACGACGGTCAGGTGATGGCACCCGTCAATACGACGGCCAGGTGATGGCACCCGTCAATAAGACGGCCAGGTGATGGCACCCGTCAACACGACGGTCAGGTGATGGCACCCGTCAATAAGACGGCCAGGTGATGGCACCCGTCAACACGACGGTCAGGTGATGGCACCCGTCAATAAGACGGTCAGGTGATGGCACCCGTCAGTACGACGGCCAGGTGATGGCACCCGTCAATACGACAGTCAGGTGATGGCACCCGTCAATACGACAGTCAGGTGATGGCACCCGTCAATCCGCTGGAGGTTCGAGTCTTCCGTCACCCACAACTTCACTACTGTAACCAGCGCCTGGGAGCCTCGTCAACATTCTCAAGGGCCTAACACCAATGGATGGGAACTATCAGGAGAAAGTGCAAAGCCATTACGACAATATAACACTTGGAAGGCATCAGGATAAGGATTTGGCCTGGGACGGGGAAGGGGATGTGAGGAATGGTGCCCAACCACTTGGACAGTGGGGTAATTGAACGCCGTCCAGCAAGACGCACGACCGTCGCTCTACTTTTTAGCGCAAGTGGATTTAATTTGGGTTTGTCCTTATAATGTGATAATTATGAAGGAAGAGGATTACTTAATTTATGTTAAAACCAGTTATCACATTTTGAAGACAAAGTCACTTTTCTTGAAAAATGACTAGGAACATAATTGTTAAAAATTTAGTATTTTACGAATTTTCTTTCCTTTAGAATTGATGAAAGTCAAGTCAGCTTGCAAATACTTGTGGTCTTCACTGATTTCCATTCTCTCGTAATAACATGTGATGTTTTCGGTGTTCCTTACTTGGCTAAGATAGAGGATGGCCTTTCTTTCATTTATTTCCTTGACCCTCATACAGGCTGGTGCTTCCACACGCGACAGCCTGTAATTGTCTGTAACACAAAGAGTTGCCTTTAAGTTATAGGCAAGGTTTCCCGTTATGCCTATCTCCTCCTCAATGATGTTATAGACGTCGGTGTCATGCTCTACACCGACGTTGATGCCTCCAGATTATATCACTTTCTGCTGGATAGCTTCGTCCAGAATAATCTTCTCTGACCCCAGAATGTTGACGAGACTGAAGATGCCTGGCGCTGACGCCAAGATGTCAGCCGCGTCAGATGGCATAATATTGCCTGCATTTAGTACAACAACTTTACCTACAGCGTCAGAGGTCAGCGCCACCGCTTCACTAATGGCCTGACTAATTACTGAACAATGCTGGGAGACGAGCCACGTCATCTACGTCGTTATCGAAAATACATCCAAACTAGTACTCTATAAATCCTGTATTTAAGACCGCAGGTTCGATTGTTTCAGCTAAGCTGACTTGTACTAGCCTGTTTAGCTATTAATGATAATCATTTAAACGGTAATGTTACGCGGAAGCGACAATTAACACAAAAAATTTTCAAAACTTTCTTTAATGTTGTTTACGTCAATAATAACAGCATATTTAAGGACGAAATTTTCACTGTTTCTTATTTCATAGTTACTCATGTAATTATACAGGTTCCACCTGGGTAACCTGGCAATGGGTTCACAAAACTGACATATTTTCATACCGTTTTCATACATCTCAGCATTATTGGGGTACAAAAAACATTTCGGACACTGTACCTGTTTGTCTGGCGAGACGCTCACGAGTCTTGTGCCGATGTCAAGTTTGAAGCTCAAACTGGATTGTTAATTGTTGTGGAAGCTATGTACCTCTGTAGCCTCTTGGAGCCCCATTTGATCTTGACACTCCAGGTCTTCCTGAGGGAGTGTGGAGTCGTGAGAGGGCATTACCACCGGCAGAAGTTTACTAAAGCCCCTACATCTTGTAGCGTCGAGCTCCCTCACGGCTTTTGTTAGTGCCTGTGAGTGTGTCTCGTGGTCTTGGGTCCCGAGCGGGTTTGATGATACATTTATTAAGCAGGTAGTAATTTTAGCGAGTTCGGCGGTGGTCATGTCTTTGTAAGGAAGAAGTTTGAAGGCAGCGCTCATCAGCTAATGCTGGCGGGTGAAGTCGAGGAGCATGGTGCCTGAGAAACTTTTGACAGAGTCGGTATTATTATCTGTATTATCATCATCACTATGACCGCTCTCCTCGATATTAATTTCGGTATTAATATCATCATTATTCCTGCTGTCCTAGGTATTAATTTCTGTATTACTATACATAGTGGCATTAACGGAGCCAATATTTGTGTCTGGCCTGGAAGATTCAACCTGGTCCTTATCGTTGTCTATATCTTTCGACACTGACCCTGAAGACTGGTCTCTCTCAGACTCCCCTCGGAAACAACAACACAACACTCTCACAATTTTCTTAATCACTGATAAACACATTTTTGATGCGAATAAATCTGTTTTAATTACCAAAATATATAGGTACAGTACAATCATCACATCTATAAATCTACTGCATAATTTAGTAAAGTTAGAACGTAACGACTAAACCACACATCAGAAAGTTGAGAAAGGACAAAGCTTTGGTCCGTCCTGGACAATCATCGATTCTTATAATGTATTGATAATGAACATGACATTCTCAGCCACGTTACTGTCACTCATCGTCTGATAACTTACAATGTACTAACCTGTTTGTGGAGAATATTGTTTGGTGGTAGACAGCAGGAAGAATGTTGGAGAGTTCGGAGTAGTTGGTAGTGAGAGTTGTGGGGGAGGTTGTTAGTGAGAGTTGTGGGGGAGGTTGTTAGTGAGAGTTGTGGGGAGGTTGTTAGTGAGAGTTGTGGGGAGGTTGTTAGTGAGAGTTGTGGGGAGGTTGTTAGTGAGAGTTGTGGGGAGGTTGTTAGCGAGAGTTGTGGGGTGGTTGTTAGTGAGAGTTGTGGGGAGGTTGTTAGTGAGAGTTGTGGGGTGGTTGTTAGTGAGAGTTGTGGGGTGGTTGTTAGTGAGAGTTGTGGGGAGGTTAGTGAGAGTTGTGGGGAGGTTGTTAGCGAGGGTTGTGACGAGGTTGTTAGTGAGAGTTGTGACGAGGTTGTTAGCGAGAGTTGTGACGAGGTTGTTAGTGAGAGTTGTGAACAGTTGGTAGTGAGAGTTGTGAACAAGTTGTTAGCGAGAGTTGTGAACAAGTTGTTAGCGAGAGTTGTGAACAAGTTGTTAGCGAGAGTTGTGAACAAGTTGTTAGCGAGAGTTGTGAACAAGTTGTTAGCGAGAGTTGTGAACAAGTTGTTAGCGAGAGTTGTGGGGAGGTTGTTAGCGAGAGTTGTGGGGGGGGTTGTTAGCGAGAGTTGTGGGGAGGTTGTTAGCGAGAGTTGTGGGGAGGTTGTTAGCGAGAGTTGTGGGGAGGTTGTTAGCGAGAGTTGTGGGGAGGTTGTTAGCGAGAGTTGTGGGAGGTTGTTAGTGAGAGTTGTGAACAGTTGGTAGTGAGAGTTGTGAACAGTTGGTAGTGAGAGTTGAGAACAGTTGGTAGCAAGAGTTGTGAACAGTTGGTAGTGAGAGTTGAGAACAGTTGGTAGTAAGAGTTGTGAACAGTTGGTAAGAAGAGTTGTGAACAGTAGGTAGCAAGAGTTGTGAACAGTTGGTAGTGAGAGTTGTGAACAGTTGTTAGCAAGAGTTGTGAACAGTTGGTAGCAAGAGTTGTGAACAGTTGGGAGTGAGAGTTGTGAACAGTTGGTAGTGAGAGTTGTGAACAGTTGGTAGTGAGAGTTGTGAACAGTTGGTAGTGAGAGTTGTGAACAGTTGGTAGCAAGAGTTGTGAACAGTTGGTAGTGAGAGTTGAGAACAGTTGGTAGCAAGAGTTGTGAACAGTTGGTAGCGAGAGTTGAGAACAGTTGGTAGCAAGAGTTGTGAACAGTTGGTAGCAAGAGTTGTGAACAGTTGGTAGCAAGAGTTGTGAACAGTTGGTAGCAAGAGTTGTGAACGGTAGGTAGCAAGAGTTGTGAACAGTTGGTAGTGAGAGTTGTGAACAGTTGGTAGTGAGAGTTGTGAACAGTTGGTAGTGAGAGTTGTGAACAGTTGGTAGTGAGAGTTGTGAACAGTTGGTAGTGAGAGTTGTGAACAGTTGGTAGTGAGAGTTGAGAACAGTTGGTAGCAAGAGTTGTGAACAGTTGGTAGCGAGAGTTGAGAACAGTTGGTAGTAAGAGTTGTGAACAGTTGGTAGTAAGAGTTGTGAACAGTAGGTAGCAAGAGTTGTGAACAGTTGGTAGTGAGAGTTGTGAAGTTGTTAGCAAGAGTTGTGAACAGTTGGTAGTGAGAGTTGAGAACAGTTGGTAGCAAGAGTTGTGAACAGTTGGTAGCAAGAGTTGTGAACAGTAGGTAGCAAGAGTTGTGAACAGTTGGTAGTGAGAGTTGTGAACAGTTGTTAGCAAGAGTTGTGAACAGTTGGTAGCAAGAGTTGTGAACAGTTGGTAGTGAGAGTTGAGAACAGTTGGTAGCAAGAGTTGAGAACAGTTGGTAGCAAGAGTTGTGAACAGTTGGTAGCAAGAGTTGTGAACAGTTGGTAGCAAGAGTTGTGAACAGTAGGTAGCAAGAGTTGTGAACAGTTGTTAGCGAGAGTTGTGAACAGTTGGTAGCAAGAGTTGTGAACAGTTGGTAGCAAGAGTTGTGAACAGTTGGTAGCAAGAGTTGTGAACAGTTGGTAGCAAGAGTTGTGAACGGTTGGTAGCAAGAGTTGTTAACAGTTGGTAGCAAGAGTTGTTAACAGTTGGTAGCAAGAGTTGTGAACAGTTGGTAGCAAGAGTTGTGAACAGTTGGTAGCGAGAGTTGTGAACAGTTGGTAGTGAGAGTTGTGAACAGTTGGTAGTGAGAGTTGTGAACAGTTGGTAGCAAGAGTTGTGAACAGTTGGTAGCAAGAGTTGTGAACAGTTGGTAGTGAGAGTTGTGAACAGTTGGTAGTGAGAGTTGTGAACAGTTGGTAGTGAGAGTTGTGAACAGTTGGTAGTGAGAGTTGTGAACAGTTGGTAGTGAGAGTTGTGAACAGTTGGTAGTGAGAGTTGTGAACAGTTGGTAGTGAGAGTTGTGAACAGTTGGTAGTGAGAGTTGTGAACAGTTGGTAGTGAGAGTTGTGAACAGTTGGTAGTGAGAGTTGTGAACAGTTGGTAGTGAGAGTTGTGAACAGTTGGTAGTGAGAGTTGTGAACAGTTGGTAGTGAGAGTTGTGAACAGTTGGTAGTGAGAGTTGTGAACAGTTGGTAGTGAGAGTTGTGAACAGTTGGTAGTGAGAGTTGTGAACAGTTGGTAGTGAGAGTTGTGAACAGTTGGTAGTGAGAGTTGTGAACAGTTGGTAGTGAGAGTTGTGAACAGTTGGTAGTGAGAGTTGTGAACAGTTGGTAGTGAGAGTTGTGAACAGTTGGTAGTGAGAGTTGTGAACAGTTGGTAGTGAGAGTTGTGAACAGTTGGTAGTGAGAGTTGTGAACAGTTGGTAGTGAGAGTTGTGAACAGTTGGTAGCGAGAGTTGTGAACAGTTGGTAGCGAGAGTTGTGAACAGTTGGTAGCGAGAGTTGTGAACAGTTGGTAGCGAGAGTTGTGAACAGTTGGTAGCGAGAGTTGTGAACAGTTGGTAGCGAGAGTTGTGAACAGTTGGTTGCGAGAGTTGTGAACAAGTTGTTAGCGAGAGTTGTGAACAAGTTGTTAGCGAGAGTTGTGAAGAAATTGGTATATGCTGTAATCATCTTGCATTACTCTCTCATAGGCTTCAGATGCGACCAAACTGGCATCAACTATGACTTAAATTAATTAAGATGGAGGGTAGAAATATCCTAATCTTCTCTATTGTTTTGAGATGCATCTTATTGTCTCAATAAACTTTCTCGAACTTGTACTTGAATGACTTAAGATTTCGTCGTTACTTGCATGTCACATAAGTCATTCAAATATCAAATCATAGTTATTAATGAATTATCTAGCTCTAATAGTCACTTACCTAGTGCATCGTTATGACAGATTTAGTGTGTGTGTACTCAACTAGTTGTGTTTGCGGGGGTTGAGCTCTGGCTCTTTGGTCCCGCCTTTCAACCGTCAATCAACTGATGTACAGATTCCTGAGCCTACCGGGCTCTGTCATATCTACATTTGAAACTGTGTATGGAGTCAGCCTCCACCACATCACTTCCTAGTGCATTTCATTTACTACTACTCTGACACGGAAAAAGTTCAGAGTAGTGTGTGTGTGTGTGTGTGTGTGTGTGTGTGTGTGTGTGTGTGTGTGTGTGTGTGTGTGTGTGTGTGTGTGTGTGTGTACTCATCTATTTGTGCTTGCGGGGTTGAGCTTTGGCTCTTTGGTCCAGCCTCTCAACTGTCAATCAACTGGTGTACAGATTCCTGAGCCTACTGGGCTCTATCATATCTACATTTGAAACTGTGTATGGAGTCAGCCTCCACCACATCAATGCCTAGTGCATTCCATCCGTTAACTACTCTGACACTGAAAAAGTTCGTTCTAACGTCCCTGTGGCTCATGTAGGTACTCAGTTTCCACCTGTGTCCCCTTGTTCGCGTAGCACCAGTGTTGAATAGTTTATCCTTGTTTACCCGGTCGATTCCCCTGAGGATTTTGTAGGTTGTGATCATGTCTCCCCTTACTCTTCTGTCTTCCAGTGTCGTAATGTGCATTTCCCGCAGCCTTTCCTCGTAACTCTTGCCTTTTAGTTCTGGGACTATTCTAGTGGCATACCTTTGGACTTTTTCCAGCTTCGTCATGTGCTCGACAAGGTACGGGCTCCATGCTGGGGCCGCATACTCCAGGATTGGTCTTATATATGTGGTGTACAAGATTCTGAATGATTCCTTACACAGGTTCCTGAACGCTGTTCTGATGTTAGCCAGCTGCGCATATGCCGCAGACGTTATTCTTTTTATGTGGGCTTTAGGAGACAGGTTTGGTGTGATATCAACTCCTTGA
The DNA here is from genome assembly GCF_040958095.1 of Procambarus clarkii. Lineage (NCBI taxonomy): Eukaryota > Metazoa > Arthropoda > Malacostraca > Decapoda > Cambaridae > Procambarus > Procambarus clarkii. The sequence goes on from NC_091161.1 coordinate 35,485,997, forward strand.
TCTTTCTCTCTGTCTGTTTCATTAAGTACTTCGTCTCCTATTCTGTATCCTGTGTCTGGCCTCCTGTTTCCACTGCCTAGTTTCATTACATTAAAATTTACTCGGGTTGAACTTTAGTAGCCATTTGTTGGACCATTCATGCAGTCTGTCTAGGTCATCTTGTAGTCTCATACTGTCTTCCTCCGTCTTAATCCTCCCCATAATTTTTGCATCATCAGCAAACAATGAGAGGAATGATTTTATATCATCTGGAAGATCACTTACATATATGAGAAACAGTATGGGTCCAAGAACTGAACCCTGCGGGACCCCACTGGTGACGTCTCGCCAATCTGATACCTCACCCCGCACAGTAGCTCGCTGCCTTCTGTTACTTAGGTACTCCCTTATCCAATGGAGTACCTTCCCTTTCACTCCTGCCTGTATCTCCAGTTTTCGCACTAGTCTCTGGTTTGGCACTCTGTCAAAGGCTTTCTGGCAATCAAAAAATATGCAGTCTGCCTACCCCTCTCTTTCTTGTCTGATCGTAGAATTCAATTAGTCCTGTGAGGCATGACTTGCCATCCCTGAAACCATGTTGGTGTTGTCACAAAGTTCCTTCGCTCCAGATATTCAACTAGCTTTTTTCGCACAATTTTCTCCTTTATGCATAACTTGCATACCATTTCTTGCATGGTATGCAAGTTAAGGATACTGGCCTGTAGTTCAGTGCCTCCTGTCTATCCCCTTTCTTGTATATCGGGACTACGTTTGCCGCCTTCCAAATTTCTGGCAGTTCACCTGTTACCAGTGATTTGTTGTAGACCATGGAGAGTGGCAGGCACAGAGCTTCTGATCCCTTAGAGCCCATGGTGAGATTCCATCCAGGCCTGTAGTCTTTGTCACGTCCAAATCTAGCAGATGCTTCCTCACCTCCCCACTGGTAATCACTAGCTCCTCTAGTGGTGTCTGGTTTGATGTTCCCTCTCTTACCTCTGGGACTTCGCCTTGCTCTGAGTTGAGGACCTCCTTGGATGTCTTATTGAGTTCCTCGCAGACTTCCTTGTCATTTGTATTTAATTTTTCTGCCCCTACCCTCAGTTTCATTACCTGTTCCTTCACTGTTGTTTTCCTCCTGATGAGGCTATGCAGCAGTTTGGGTTGAATCTTTGCCTTGCTCGCCATGTCATTTTTATATTGCCTCTAACTCTCTTCTCACCCTGACGTATTCATTCATGGCGCTCTGGTATCTTTCGCTGCTCTCTAGTGTTCTATTGTTTCTATAGTTTTTCCCCGCCCATTTACTTTGGTGCTTTGCTGGCTTACAAATCTGATTAAACCATGGGTTTCTCATCTGAATTTCTTTTTTTTCCTTTTGGACTGGGACGAACTTGTCTGCTGCCTCCTTACACTTCTGTGTGATGTAGTCCATCATGTCTTTAACCGTCTTTCCTCTGAGCTCTGTTTCCCAAACTATTTCAGTTAGGAATTTTCTCATTTCCTCATAGTTTCCCTTCCAGAATGCCGGCTTCTTGCTTTCTGATCCCTTCCTTGAGTACATTAACCCTTCTTCGACCAGATATTCAAACAACAGTACACTGTGATCACTCATACCCACGGGGGCTTCAAGACCGATTTCCCTCATGTCTGAATCGTTCAGAGTGAATATTAAGACGAGTCTTGTGGGTTCATCATTGCCCCTCATTCTCGTGGGACCTTTGACATACTGACTTAAAAAGTTTCTAGTTGCCACTTCAAACAGTTTTGCTCTCCATGTTTCCTCACCATGTGGTTCCTTGTTTTCCCAGTCTATCCTTCCGTGATTAAAGTTCCCCATTATGAGCAGATGGGATCGATTTCTACAGGCAGCACCGGCTGCTCTCTCAATGATAGTGTTAACAGACATGTTTCTGTCATACTCTTGCCTGGGTCTTCTTTCATTTGGTAGTGGGTTATATATCACTACTACTACTACTCTTGGTCCTCCCATTGCCATGGTGCCTGTTATGAAGCCTCTGAACCTTTCGCAGCCCGGAATAACCATCTCCTCGAAACTCCATTCCTTTCTCATCAGTAGAGCCACTCTACCTCCTCCCCTTCCTTCCCCCTCTTTCCTTATTACAGTGTAGTCATGTGGAAACACTGCATTCATTATGATTCCTGAGAGTTTTGTTTCTGAGAGTCCAATTACATCTGTTTTTTTGTGAGCTACGGGTTGAATATTCACTTGTCTCTTTAGTGAGCTGCACCCAGCAAGCTGCAGCCAGCCGTAAGCTGTCAACTGTCACCTGTCACTAAAGTGCTCAGCTTCACCCAAGTTATTTTTGGTCGGATAGTTCCATCATTCTTCAGCAGAAACCGGAATGGTATACAAGGAGACCAGGATTTTCCACAATCAACAATTGGTAGTCATTGGTACTAAAATCAACTACACGTCAGTCATCTAACATCATCGATTTTTTTTAAGAACATGTGTTGTGTAATAATGTTAAAATGATATTTTGCTCAATTTTGTTGTCAATCAATTGTATAAAATATCTGAGAGTTAAGATCTCTGAATCCCTAGGAACAAAATTTTGGAAACCCTGAATGTTGAAAACTAGAAATATAGTAGTGAAATTCTAGAAAAGTGGATATATAAAAAAAATTTACATGGACCTGTTTAAGAAAGAGCTCTATTAGGAGAACTATTGCACTGCGCCTAAGACATAGGTTCTAGAAATGATAAGGGTAGCAGTTTCCTTGCTCCGAGTTCATTGGTGCAAGAGGGGTGGACAACATGATCCTGATACTCTTAGCTCGAAGTATGTGGACATTCTATTGCTGACTAATTTCAGAACTGTGATATTAAAATTAGTATTGATAATAGCGACTTCCTTTTAAGGTTGGGAAAATCGCATGTGGACATTGATTTTGAATGTTTGGTTAATTAAGTGACATGCTGTGGCATAAAGTGACCACAGGTGTTGAGTGAAACACATGAATGACGGAACACGTCGATGGACGACGAAGGCCAATGATTTTTGTTCGCCAGATTTTGTGATAGGGATTGAGATATTGAATTTAGTTATATCAAGTCTGGGTATAGGATGTTTTATTCTTCCAGATGTATTGGGAAGATTGCTGGACTGTAAACAACATTATAGTTGTAGAGTGAACCAGCCAAGCTGATTTGGCTGGATTAACCTTTGAGGCGTTGGTTCAATTTTTATATAAAGTAAAGGATTGGCCCTGGTAACCGTTACACCACTGCTACCTCAAGATCGACCAAGGCATTTAATATCCAGTCTGAAGCCTTCCCAGACCTCCCTACAAGAGGCGCCACGAGTGGTGCCACCACACAACACCTCAACTACTGGACTAGTAACTCCCGCGGCAGCAGCCAATCACAGACCCAGGAGTCGCCACTCATCCAGCCCGGCCAAACACCGACTCAGCCGTCGCCACCAACCCATCCTTGGACCAAATCCATTTTATCCAACAGTTAACCCCAAAGACGAATTCATCAATTTTAGCATTGTTCGTTCAAAACGAAGTAAGTAAGTAAGTAATTATCAAAAGAAGGCACCAAACCGGGAAGGCTATGTAGCACCATCAAATACGCAAAATAATCAGAGGGCGCTAAATATCACCAAGGATGCCAATACGAGAACAAAAACGCATAAGGCGAACGATATCAAAAGTATCCGAGTCACCAAGAATTCTATCGAGGGGCAGGTGACCGCGAGGGGCGGTCGGAAAGCAAGACACACGCTCGTCCTGGAAGTCAGGACATTCAAGAAGGACATGCACGACCGTAAGAGGGACAATGCAACTAGGACAATAAGGAGCAGGGCGGCGCTCCATCCAGTGACCATGGGTTAAGCGAGTATGGCCAATACGCAACCTCGCCATAGCTGTTTCCCACCGCCGGTTACAGTGGAAGGAGGACGGCCACGAGGAAACACAAGATTTAAGAGTATGTAGCTTGTTACCAGTAACAGACAACCAAGAAGCCTGCCAACGGGTAAGGACTGAGGAATGGATAACCGGGTAAAAGTCGGAATATGGAATGCCTTTACGAGAGATGGGACAAGAGCGGACAGCTTCCTTGGCGGCAGCATCCGCACGCTCATTTAAACACACACCAATATGGCTGGGAACCCAACAAAACTCAACCGACTTAAATTTACTGTGAACAAGAAACAGCCAATGTTGGATCTCGACAACTACTGGATGAACCGGATTAAAGGACCCGAGAGCCATGAGGGAACTACGAGAGTCAACAACAAAAACAAAGCAAGACACACAACGAGAAAGCAGGAGACGAAGAGCACAGAGAATAGCATAAAGTTCCGCTGTAAAGATGCTAGTCTCCGGAGGCAAGCGACACATATAAGTGCGATCAGGAAAAACAACAGAGTAGCCAACACCGTCCGCTGACTTAGACCCATCGGTGAAGACAGAAACGGAGCGGGAGTGAGAAGAAAAGTGCTCGAGGAAAAGGCGTTTTAGAACCGTAGGAGGGGTAAAAGCTTTAGTGATAAGGGTCAAGAATGTACAAAACCGCGAAAGAGGGACCCTCCACGGGGGCAAAGAAGGAACAACACGAGGAGAAACATTAGAAATACGAACGGAAAGAGAATCCTGTAGGCGAGATAACCGGAAAAGCATCAAGACGGCGAAGAGTAGAAGGAGAAGCAGACGAGTAAGCAGGGCAACCATAATCGAGCTTAGACAGGACGAGAGAGGAATGCAAAGCAAGGAGAGTGCGCCTATCTGCCCCCCAAGAAGTATGGGACAAGACCCGAAGGAGGGTAAGGGCCTTAGAGCACTCAACACGGAGGTAAGAGATATGGGGAGACCAAGACAACGAGTGTCAAGGAATAACCCCAAAAGCTTCGCGGAATCTTTGTATTCAAGGGGATGACCATAAAGTGACAAAGAGGGACGAAGAACAACCCGTTTCCGTGTAAAAGTCATGGCACAAGTCTTAAAAGTAGAGAACTTGAAGCCATGATCTGTGGCCCAAGACGACACGGCATCAATTGCAAGTTGAAGCCGGCGTTGAAGGAGAGGCGAATCATCACCCTGACAACAAAGGGTAAGATCATCGACATAGAGAGCGGAGAAGACACCAGAAGGAAGAGAGGAAAGAAGACCATTGAGGGCAACCAGAAAAAGAGTAGTGCTCAGAACACTACCCTGGGGCACACCTTCGTATTGCTGAAAAGAGGGAGAGAGAGCGGTACCAAGGCGCACCCGAAAGGAACGACGAGAGAGGAAGCTGCGGAGAAAGAGAGGGAGATGACCACGAAGGCCAAAAGAATGAAGTTGAGATAGGATATGATAACTCCAAGTGGTGTCGTAAGCCTTTTCCAGGTCAAAAAGGACGGCAACAACGGAGGTCTTTGCAGCAAAAGCAGTACGAATATAGACCTCCAAGTTCACCTGGACATCTGTCGTGCTGCGGCACTTCCGGAAACCAAATTGAGAAGGGGAGAGGAGGTGATGGTGTTCCAGGAACCACATCAGACGAACGTTAACCATACGTTCAAAGAGTTTGCAGACACAACTTGTGAGAGCAAAAGGGCTAAAGTCCTTAGGGGAAGTACCCATAGACCCCGGTTTGCGAACAGGGAGGACAACGGCATCGACCCAGTCCTCAGGGACTGACGACGACTCCCAGATCCGATTATACAGACTCAGTAAATACTGAGACGTGCTCGGAGGGAGATGGCGAAGCATCTCATAATGAATACCATCGGAGCCCGCCGCCGTAGAACCGCAGAGGGCCAGAGCAGAACGAAGTTCAGAGAGAGAGAGAAGGGATCATTATAGGGAAGCTGAAGATGAGTGCAGAAATCTAAAGGACGAGACTCAAGGACAGGTTTACGAAGAAGGAAAGATTGGGGAAGATGAAGACCAGAGCTAACAGAAGAAAAGTGGGAACCCAGTTCGGAAGCGACCTGCAACGGGTCCGCCACAAGAGTATCATGGAGGTGAAGGACCGGTGAAACATCGGGGACGAACTTACCCGCTATCTTGCGGATACGCTTCCAGATCTGGGCCAGAGGGGTTTCGGACGTAATTGTTGAGACATAAGGTGCCCAACATTCACGTTTAGCCGTACGGATGGCCCTACGGGCCACCGCACTCGCTTTCCGAAAGAAAAGAAAAGAATCGGTCGTCTGCCTACGGCGGTGCCACTTCCAGGCTGCACGCTTACAGCGGACAGCCCGAGCACAGTCCGCATTCCACCAGAGAACGCACTTCCGTGGACCCCGAGAGGAAGAGCGAGGAATAGAGCGGAGGGCAGCGTTGAAGACAGTGTCATGAAAAAGGAGGAGAGCGCGAGAGAGAGGCAGAAGGGAGAGGTCAGAGAGCAGCACTGAGGGTAAATAGGGTCCAGTCTGCCTTAGCAAACTGCCACCTAGGGAAAGAGAGGGAAGGGCGAAAAGAGAAAAAGGAAACAAGGATGGGGAAATGATCACTTCCATGGAGGTCATCAAGAACCTGCCACGTGAAATCTAAGTAAAGAGAAGAAGAGCAGAGAGAAAGATCAAGACAAGAAAGGGTGCGAGTCCGAGAGTCCAAATGAGTGGGCTCACCAGAATTCAGAAGAGACAGGGAAGGAGAGAGGAGAAACGGCTCAAGGAGGCGACCCCGGGTATTCGTCAGAACGTCACCCCAAAGAGAATGACGACAATTGAAGTCACCCAGCAGGAGCACAGGCTCCGGCAAGGAGTCTAGGAGGTGTTTCAAATCAGGAAGAGAGAGCGGGACTCTCGGGGGGAGATAAATGGAACAAACTGTGTACCATTTCCCCACAAAGATACGAGCAGTAGAACAATGGAGAGGCAAAGGAAAAAGTAAAGGAACAAAGGGAACATCAGCACGAATCAAGAGAGTAGAAGAATTAGAAGCCCCAGCAACGGCTGGGGGGGGAGGGAGAGAAAGGAATAGCCACGAAAACGACCAGGACGAGCACCAAGCATTGGCTCCTGGAGACAGACACAAAGGGGCGAAAATCGCGAAATCAGAAGTTGGAGTTCGAGGAAATTGGCGTAATAACCTCGAACATTCCATTGAAGAATGGACAACGACGAGAAGAGAAAAGACAAAAACAGAGAACAAGGAAGAAACAAATGCGAAAGAGCAACAGAGCACGTTAAAGAATATCAGGGTCGGGATCAGGGTCAGCAAAGTCAGGGTTAGGGGGCATGGGTAAACTGAGCAAAGACGGAGGGAAGGAAACGGGAGAACAGATCAGAGGTTGGCGGGCGGGGTCCGGAGGAGGAGGAGGAGGAGGAGGAGGAAGAGGAGGAGGAGGAGGAGACAACGGAGAGGAGTAGTCAAGGACAGCAGCAGGAAGAGGGGGAGTAGAAAGAGGGGAGCGCACCCCAGCAAGAGCAGCAACCGAAAGGGAAGCAGGGGCCAAAGAAACCTCCATAGCAGGAACAGGGGGCGCAATCACTGAAACGGGAGGGGAAGGAGCAACAGAGCCAGAAGTAGGAGCTGAGGAAGAAAGCGAAGCGTTTTTACCCCCCAGGTAGGAGGAGGGAGAGGAGCCAGGCTTACGCTTCTGACTCGGAGACAGGTGTTCCAGCAACTACGTACTGGGCAACGGATTCCAGCGTCTCAACAGGAGAAGCTGAACGAGAGCACACACGACAGCCATTGGGAGAGTGATGGACATCAGCTCGTACCGACAGGCGGTGTAGAGAGTCAATAGACGGAGAAGGATGGGAAGGAGGATCGGAGGGAGACGAGGAAGAAGACACAGGAGACATGACAGATCGGGCAGGAAGAAGGGGAACCCCCAGACAGGAGGACCAGGAGGGGAACCCTTCGGGACAGAACCCAATGGAACAGAGGAGGGGGCAGTGGGCGTATCAGGGTCCAAGGCCTGGAAACGGTTTGGGTCTAAGGAAGGTGGGAAGGACGAGGAGAGGAAGAACGCAACACGCGAGCAATAAGAGACGTTAGCATAAGGTGGGAGCCGGCAATCCTGGTGTCTCGCCTTAGGAAAAGATAAACGCTCCCGATGCTTCAAGTTGAGGATGGCTGCCTCAAGATTTTAATGTATACACGCACGGGAGAAGGTAGGGTGCGCCTCACCGCAATTGAGGCAGCGAGCCTGGGGAGAAGTGCACTCCGACTTAGAGTGACCTTCGCCCCCACACAAAGGACAGAGAGAGACAGTTCCAGAGAAGCAGAGGGCACCATACCCAAACCTTCAGCACTTACTACAGAGTCGAGGAGAGGGAATGTACTTCTGGACGGAGCACCTGGCACCAGCAAGAATGACAGATGGCGGAAGGGTCCTACCATCAAAGGTAATCTTCACAACCCGAAGGGAATGATGGCGACGACCACGAGGGGGGACGAGTAAACGAGTCTACTTGGAGGACAGAATGGCCCTGGGCATCGGAGATATGACGAATATCCTCGTGGCAGTCCTGGAGATTCCGAACACCGGTAGCAACATGGGGTGGGAGGAGAATAGTGCCAACACTGGCATTCAACCGAGCGTTCTTGGAGACGCAAACACGGGTCTCCCCCAAGGCAGGATAAGGCGGCCAAGTGGGTGGCTACATCCTTAGGAGGAGCAGCAACGAAACATGCACCGAGACGGGTGGGATGGAAAGTAACAGAGGCATGTACGGAATCAAGAAGGTGCCTATGATGGGAGAAACCATCAGGAGGTGCAGAATCAAGAGGGCGGAGACCAAAGTATTTGGCCCACGAAGCGGGACCAAACAAGGCTTGATACGCATCAGTACGGGAAGGAATCAAGCGAGTGCGGCCGTGTCGAGGACGGCGTTGAGAACCCCCAGAGAGGGGTTAAAAGGCGCAGTAGTCACAACTTGAGACTGAGCTGTGCCAGGGGACGAGGTGGTCACCACTGGGGGCTTGTGGCTTGACCCAACCACAGAGGAGGGAGGGGTCGCCGAGTGGAGTAGTCAGGAGGGTCAAAGGAGGAGCAAGGTCGGGGCCCAACACAGCGGGGGCTTCAGAGCCAGGTTAGGCAGTATGAGGGTGTACCCCAGGGTAGTGTTCTGAGCACTCCTCTTTTCTAGTTGACCTCAATAGTCTTCTATCCTCTCTTCCTTCTGGCGTCTTCTCCGCTCTCTTTGTTGACGATCTTACCCTTTGCTGTCAGGGTGATGATTCGCCTCTCCTTCAACAGCGGCTTCAACTTGCGATTAAATGCCGTGTCATCTTGGGCCACCGATCATGGTTTCAAGTTCTCTGCGTCTAAGACTTGTGCTATGACTTTTACACGGAAGCATGTCGTTCTTCGTCCCTCTTTTTCGCTTTATGGTCATCCCCTTGTGTATAGGGACTCCGCTAAGTGTTTATGGTTAATCTTTGACACTCGTTTGTCATGGTCGCCCCATATCTCTTTCCTCAGAGTTGGAAGCTCTAAGGCCCTTAACCTACTAAAGGTTTTGTCCCATACTTCTTGGAAAGCGGATAGGAGCACGCTCTTCTATTTGCACTCCTCTCGTCCTGTCTAAACTCGATTATGGTTGCACTGCATACTCTTCAGCTTCTCCTCCTCCTCATCGTCGTCTTGATGCTTTGCACCATATTGAGTTGCGTCTCGGCTCTGGTGCCTTTCGTTCGACTCCCGCCCTCAGCTTGTATGTTGACACTGGCTTCCTATCTCACCAGGACCGCCGTGATCGCTACTGTCTTCGCTATCTTGCGAGGTCCTTACAACATCCTTCCTCTCGCCTCTGTCGTGCTTTAACTTTTACCCCTTCTGTGGTTCCTGTTCCTCCTCATCGCCTCCCACTTTGTCCGACTATCTCGTCTACAGGATTCTCTTTCCGTTCGTATTTCTAATGTTTCTCCTCGTATTGTTCCTTCCTTGGCTCCCCTGTGGAGAGTCCCCTTTCCGAAGTTTTGTATGTCTTTGACCCATATCACTAAAGCTTTTACACTTCCTACGGTTCTGAAACGCCTTTTTCTTGAGCACTTTTCTTTGTACTCCCACTCTGTTTCCATCTTCACCGATGGGTCTAAGTCTGCGAACGGTGTGGGCTATTCTGCTGTTTTTCCTGACCGCACTTATGTGTCGCCTCCCTTTGGAGGCTAGCGTCTTCACAGCAGAATTTCATTCTATTCTCTATGCTCTCCGTTTCTTGCTTTCTCATTGTCAATCCTTCTTTGTGGTTGTAGTTGACTCTCGTAGTGGCCTCATGGCTCAAGGGGTCCTTTAATCCTGTCCATCCGGTGGTCATAGAGATTCAACATTGGCTGCTTCTTATCTCTAGTAAATTTAAATCTGTAGAGTTTTGCTGGGTTTTCTTGAAGTTATCTTGAGATGATTTCGGGGCTTTAGTGTCCCAGCGGCCAGGTCCTCGACCAGGCCTCCACCCCCCAGGAAGCAGCCCGTGACAGCTGACTAACACCCAGGTACCTATTTTACTGCTAGGTAACAGGGGCATAGGGTGAAAGAAACTCTGCCCATTGTTTCTCGCCGGCGCCCGGGATCGAACCCGGGACCACAGGATCACAAGTCCAGTGTGATGTCCGCTCGGCCGACCGGGGTTCCCAGCCATATTGGTGTTTCTTTAAATGAGTGCGGATGCTGCCTCTAGAGAAGCTATCCATTCTTGTCCCATCTCCTGTAAAGGTATTCCTTATTCCGACTTTTATCCAGTTATTCATTCCTCCATCTTTGCCCGTTGGCAGCGTTGTTGGTCTTCTGTAGTTGGTAACAAGCTGCGTACTCCCAAACATAGTGTATCCCTGTGGCCTGCCTTCCTGCCACTGTAACCGGCGGTGGGAAACGGCTCTAGCAAGGTTGCACATTGGCCATACTCGCTTAACTCACGGTCACTTAGTTTGCACAATTAGGAGCAGGGAGGGGCTCCATTGAGTTGTCCCTCTTGCAGTTGTGTATATCCTTGTTGAATATCCTGACTTCCAGGACGTGCGTGTGCCTTGCTTTCCGACAGTCCCTTGTGGTCACTTGTCCCTCGCTAGAATTCTTGGTGAATCGAATACTTTTGATTTCGTTCACCTAATGCGTTTCTGTTCTCGTATTGGCATTCTTGGTGATATTTAGCGCCCTCAGATTATTTTGCACTCTGATAGTGCTACATAGCCTTCCCGGTTTGGTCCCTTCTTTTGATAATTACTTACTCTTCGCTGACCTCACTATATGGTGGCGGTGGCGGACAGTGGCGGCGGTGGCGGACAGTGGCGGACACTGGCGGCTGTGTCTGGCGGTGGTGGCGGGCGGTGGCGGGTGGCGGCGTCTGTGATGAGTGGTGGCGGCTGGCGGTGGTGGGTGGTGGCGGCGGTGGTGGTGGGTGGTGGTGGTGGCGGCGGCGGCGGCTGGTGGTGGTGGGTGGTAGCGGCAGTGGTAGTGGGTGGTGGTGGCGGCGGCGGTTGGTGGGTGGCGGCGGCGGCTGGTGGTGGTGGGTGGTGGCGGTGGGTGGTGGCGGCTGTGGCGGGCGGTGGCGGACAGTGGCGAGCGGTGGCGGACAGTGGCGGCGGTGGCGGACAGTGGCGGCGGTGGCGGACAGTGGCGGCGGTGGCGGACACTGGCGGCTGTGTCTGGCGGTGGTGGCGGGCGGTGGCGGGTGGCGGCGTCTGTGATGAGTGGTGGCGGCTGGCGGTGGTGAATGGTGGCGGCGGTGGTGGTGGGTGGTGGTGGCGGCGGCGGCGGCTGGTGGTGGCGGCGGCGGCGGCTGGTGGTGGTGGGTGGTGGCGGCGGGTGGTGGGTGGCGGCGGCGGCTGGTGGTGGTGGGTGGTGGCGGCGGTGGTGGTGGGTGGTGGTGGCGGCGGCGGCGGCTGGTGGTGGCGGCGGCGGCGGCTGGTGGTGGTGGGTGGTGGCGGCGGGTGGTGGGTGGCGGCGGCGGCTGGTGGTGGTGGGTGGTGGCGGCTGTGGCGGGCGGTGGCGCGCGGTGGCGGGCGGCGGCGGCTGTGATGGGTGGTGACGATCGGCGGTGGGGGGGGCTGGTGGTGGCTGGCGGTGGCGGCTTGCTAAATAATTATAATTTGAAACAGGACAAAAAATCCAACATATATATAAAAACCAACATTAGAGATCACGAGGCCTAGGCCTCGCCTGTGACCACACATCCTGCCTCCCTGGCCTGCTACCCTCTCACACCTCACACTCTTAACTCTCTCATAATCACTCTCACTCTCAATCACTCATACGCACTATTACTCACTCTTACTCTCAATCACTCTTACACACTATTACTCACTCTTACTCTCAATCACTCTTACGCACTATTACTCACTCTTACTCTCAGTCATCCTTACTCACTCTCATACTCACTCTTACTCTGTCACTCTTACTCTGTCACTCTTACTCTCTGTCACTCTTACTCTCTGTCACTCTTACTCTCTGTCACTCTTACTCTCTGTCACTCTTACTCTCTGTCACTCTTACTCTGTCACTCTTACTCTGTCACTCTTACTCTCTGTCACTCTTACTCTCTGTCACTCTTACTCTCTGTCACTCTTACTCTCTGTCACTCTTACTCTCTGTCACTCTTACTCTCTGTCACTCTTACTCTCTGTCACTCTTACTCTGTCATTCTTACTCACTCTCAGTCACCCTTACCCATTCATACTCCCTCTCTCACTCTTACTCTCATACTCTTACTCTCAATTACTCTTACTCTCAATCACTCTTACTCCCAATCACTCCTACTCCCAATCACTCCTACTCTCAATCACTCCTACTCTCATTCTTACTCTTACTCTTACTCCCAATCACTCTTACTCTCAATCACTCTTATTCTCATTCTTACTCTTACTCTCACTCTTACTCCCAATCACTCTTACTCCCAATCACTCTTACTCTCAATCACTCTTACTCTCAATCACTCTTACTCTCAATCACTCTTACTCTCATTCTTACTCTTACTCACTCTTACTCTCAATCACTCTTATTCTCATTCTTACTCCTACTCCCAATCACTCTTACTCTCAATCACTCTTACTCCCAATCACTCTTACTCTCAATCACTCTTACTCTCAATCACTTTTACTCTCAATCACTCTTACTCTCACTAACTCTCAATCACTCTTACTCTCACTCTAACTCTCAATCACTCTTACGCACTATTACTCACTCTTTCTCTCAGTCATCCTTACTCACTCTCATACTCACTCTTACTCTGTCACTCTTACTCTCTGTCACTCTTACTCTGTCACTCTTACTCTCTGTCACTCTTACTCTCTGTCACTCTTACTCTCTGTCACTCTTACTCTCTGTCACTCTTACTCTCTGTCACTCTTACTCTGTCACTCTTACTCTGTCATTCTTACTCTGTCACTCTTACTCACTCTCAGTCACCCTTACCCATTCATACTCTCTCACTCTTGCTCTCATACTCTTACTCTCAATTACTCCTACTCTCAATCACTCTTACTCCCAATCACTCCTACTCCCAATCACTCCTACTCTCACTCCTACTCTCACTCCTACTCTCATTCTTACTCTTACTCTTACTCCCAATCACTCTTACTCTCAATCACTCTTACTCTCAATCACTCTTACTCTCATTCTTACTCTTACTCACTCTTACTCTCAATCACTCTTATTCTCATTCTTACTCCTACTCTCACTCTAACTCCTACTCCCAATCACTCTTACTCTCAATCACTCTTACTCCCAATCACTCTTACTCTCAATCACTCTTACTCTCAATCACTCTTACTCTCAATCACTCTTACTCTCAATCACTCTTACTCTCAATCACTCTTACTCTCAATCACTCTTACTCTCAGTCACTCTTACTCTCACTCACTCTTACTCTCATACTCACCCTTACTCTCAATCACTTTACTCTCACTCTTACTCATTCTGTCACCCTTACTCTCACTCTTACTCACTCTGTCACTCTTACTCACTCTCAGTCACTCTTACTCACTCTCGGTCACTCTTACTTATACTCACTCTTACTCACACTTGCACACTCTCTGGCACTCTCACTCACCTTCAGTCACTCTTACTCACTCTTACCCACTCTCGCTCACTCTTACTCACTCTAGTTAATAAGAACACGCCAATATAAGACAACAAAACGTTTTTAGATTCTTTCTCACCACTTTCCAGCAACTTTTATAATTTATATAAATTATCTTAGGGAATAATACATAAATTATATATTTAAACATGATATTAGTGTTTAGTGGAATGCATAAAGAGTCAAATTGTGTTAAAAAGAGCGATTTTTAGAAAATTTGGAAAACTACTTTTTTCTGTTCATATTATAACTAAATGGATTTTAAAGGTTTCACTCAGCCAATATATATCATTCACAATTTATTAATGAATTTTAAAAAAAAACACCATAAATTTTATATTTAAACATGTAAAAACTATTTGTTTTACATTTGGAAGAAAATAATTGTAGAAAAACAATTTATAATTAAACCTTTGTGTTTGGATTTTTTGAGTAAAAGTTTCTCAAAGGCTCTCCTGCACCATTCTCAATGCAAATCATTCCCACACCTATGGGAAGAGATAGGCTAACATTGTGTAGATGATTTGTGTTTGCTGGGATAGATATTGGTGAGCGCTGCTCATGACATAGAAGATACTCTGGCTAAATAGCTGACTAAAGGGGAATGGGGAGGGAAAACTGAATTACCTACTTCCACCTCAATGATGTGGACTTGTCCTCTGTTGAAAGTTGAATTGTAGCTCCTGGTCCCGGCTCTCGACTCGCTGTAGGGAATGCCCCCACACACACACTGATGCTCCCTCCAGGAACCCAATCAACACTCAAAAACGCATCTTCACCGTGCTCTATCCTCTGCTGGCCCGTGCTCCTCCACAACCTCTTGAAGGGTTGGAGTCGGTCTCCTGGTCGTCGACTTCTCCTCACAACTACGTCTGCAGTCCTTTCTCTCGGCTGCAGTCGTTCTGATTCCCAGTTAGCTTCGTTCTTCTCCTGCCTCTCGGCGGATTGGCCCAGCCGCTACGTCGTCACCTAAACTGGTGAAACTGCACAGTCGTCCCGGACGTCACTGCTCAGACTTCACTTCTTGCAACACACCTGTCACTGGAGCACTTGCTGCTCATTTCTCGTCAATTCCTTCTTCGGTCCAACACATGGAATATAGGAAGACCTCACAGGGTGCTTGCAGACTACAGGATGAAGCGTAAATCCACCGGATCTGGGGCGAAAACTCTCAGACTGACAGGACCCCCTATCGCACGTTTGACCTCCTCGACGTGTCGTGTCAAACTCCGTGGCGCCACGGCCCGCGCCGTCCGGACCCCCCTGCACTCGTGACGTGTCTTGGCGTGAAAATGTAGGGTCCAGCGACATCTTGGCGTCCTAAAGGGCCTAAACCACTGGCCAAAACACTCTTCTTTTGCCATTTTCTTGCCAACGCGAGAACACTTTATGCTCCCACATATGGCAAATTGTTCCCCGGAACGTAGAGAACGTTCGGGTAAAGTGAATATGACTCTTACAGCTGGCGTGGGAGAAATATAAGGGGGGAACACCGTCACAAGGTAGACTCGTTTACTCATCCCCCTCGTGGTCGTCGCCGTCAACCCCTTTGAGTTGTGTAGATCACCTTTGTTGGTAGGACCCTTCCTTCCTCTGTCATTCTTGCTGGTGCCAGGTGCTCTGTCCAGGAGTATATTCCTTCTCCTCGGCTTTGTAACAAGTGCTGGAGGTTTGGGCATGGTGCCCTCCGCTGCTCTGGGACTGTCTCTCTCTGTTCTTTGTGTGGGGGTGAAGGTCACTCTAAGTCGGAGTGCACTTCTCCCCAAGCTCGCTGCCTCAACTGTGGTGAGGCCCATCCTACCTTCTCCCGTGCCTGTATCCATTACAAGCTTGAGGCAGCCATCCTCAACTTGAAGCACCAGGAGCGTTTATCTTTTCCCGAGGTGAGGCGCCAGGTTTGCCGGCTCCCGCCTTATGCTAACGTCTCTTATGCTCGCGTGTTGCGCTCTTCCTCTTCTCGTCCTTCCCACCTTCCTTAGACTCACAACCGTTTCCGGGCCTTGGACCCTGATACGCCCACTGCCCCCTCCTCTGTTCCTTTAAGTTCTGTCCCGAAGGGTCCCCCTCCTGGTCCTCTGTCTGGGGTTCCCCTTCTTTTTACCCGGTCTGTCATGTCTCTTGTGTCTTCTTCCTCGTCTCCCTCCGATCCTCTTTCCCATCCTTCTCCTCCATCTATTGACTCTCCCCGCCGCCTGTCGGTGCAGGCGGATGTACATCGCTCTCCTAACGGCCGTCGTGTGTGCTCTCATTCAGCTTCTCCTGTTGAGACACTGGAATCCGTTGCCCAGTACGTAGTTGCTGGGACACCAGTCTCTTTACGTCAGAAGCGTAAGCCTGGCTCCTCTCCTTCCTCCTCCCTGGCGGGTAAGAAGGCTTGGCCCCTGCTACTGGCTCTATTGCTCCTTCCCCTCCCATTTCAGTGGTTGCGCCCCCTGTTCCTGCTATGGAGGTTTCTTTGGCCCCTGCTTCCCTCTCGGTTGCTGCCCTTGCTGAGGTGCACTCCCCTCTTTCTACTCTCCCTCTTCCTGCTGCTGTCCTTGACTGCTCCTCTCCGTTTTCTCGTCCTCTTTCTCCTCCTCCGGACCCCGCCCGCACACCTCTGGTCTGTTCTCCCGCTTCCTTCCCTCCGTCTTTGCTCAGTTTACCCATGCCCCCTAACCCTGACTTTGCTGACCCTGATATTCTTTAACGTGCTATATTGCTCTTTCGCCTTTATTTCTTCCTTGTTCTCTGTTGTTGTCCTTTCTCTTCTCGTCGATGTCTATTCTTCAATGGAACGTTCGTGGTTATTATGCCAATTTCCTCGAACTCCAACTTCTGATTTCGCGGTTTTCGCCCCTTTGTGTCTGTCTCCAGGAGCCGATGCTTGGTGCTCGTCCTGGTCGTTTTCGTGGCTATTTCTTTCCCTCCCCTCTCCCAGCCGTTGCTGGGGCTCCTAATTCTTCTGCTCTCTCGATTCGCGCTGATGTTCCCATCGTCCACTTACTTTTTCCTTGGCCTCTCCATTGTTCTCCTGCTCGTATCTTTGTGAGGAAATGGTACACAGTTTGTTCTATTTATCTCCCCCCGAGTGTCCCGCTTTCTCATCCTGATTTGAAACACCTCCTGGACTCCTTACCAGAGCCTGTGCTCCTGCTGGGTGATTTCAATTGTCGTCAATCTCTTTGGGGTGTTGTTCTAACACCCGAGGTCGCCTTCTTGAGCCGTTTATCCTCTCTTGTTACCTGTCTCTTCTGAATTCTGGTGAGCCCACTCATTTGGACTCTCGGACTCGCACCCTTTCCTGTCTTGACCTTTCTCTCTGCTCTTCTTCTCTTTCCTTAGATTTCACATGGCAGGTTCTTAATGACCTCCATGGCAGTGACCATTTCCCCATCCCTGTTTCCTTTTTCTCTTTTCGCCCTTCCCTCTCCTTCCCTAGGTGGCAGTTCGCTAAGGCGGACTGGAACGTATTTACCCTGAGTGCTGCTCTCCCTGACTTTTCCCTCGTGCGCTCCGCCTTTTTCATGACACTGTCTTCGATGTTGCCCTCTGCTCTATTCCTCGCTCTTCCTCTCAGGGTCCACGGAAGTGGACCCTGGTGGAATGCAGACTGTGCTCGGGCTGTCCGCTATAAGCGTGCAGCCTGGAAGAGGCCCTCAAGGTCGTCAAACTGTCAAATCAATCATTAAGTTCTGAGTAATCTGCAAAAGATACAACGCTCGAGTGTGTCCTTACCCAGAACCTCCACCACTCCCTAAGGAGAGAGTAGTTCATCTTCGTCCCTTTGAGACCACTGGTGTCGATTACACAGGAACCTTGCTTCTCACTGGCAATCCAGATAAGATACCAGTGAAAGCTTATATTTGCCTCTTCACGTGTGCTACCACACGAGGCGTACATCTAGAAGTGACTTCTGACATGAGTGCCGAATCCTTCATCCAAGCTTTTCGTAGATTTTCAGCTTGCAGATCCTGTCCCAAACTAATGATATTTGATAATGGTTCAAATTTTGTGGCAGGAGAAGCCTGCCTTACGAGAGATATGGAATCATCCAGAAGTGCAGTCTGTCATGCAGAGACGACAATGCCACTGGAAATTTATTGCTCCAAGAGCCCCCTGGCAAGGTCGGTTCTACAAACGTATGATAGGGACTGTCAAGAAATGTTTAAGGAAGACCTTGCATTGACAGAAAATTGGTTACTCTGAACTCCAAACGCTCGTCATGGAAATTGAGGCGCGAGTCAACAATCGTCCATTAACTTACCTATCAGATGATTTCTCACAGAGAGAGCCTCTGAGTCCCTCATATTTAATGCATGGAGGCCTGCTGAGCCCTTTGATACCTTTGGCAGAAGAGGATCCCGTCGACCCTTCCCATGTAACCAAGAGTGACTTAGTGGAAAGTTACCAACATCTCTCGAGAGTAATTGAAAGGTGGAATGAGGTGTGGACTCGAGAGTACTTCACAGCTCTACGAGAGTACCACTATAGAGCTTCGAGCCCCTATAATAAAATTCAACTCAAACCAGGAGACCTAGTATTGGTTGACAGTGATGGACCAAGGTCAGAATGGCCTATAGGCAAAATTGTCTCTATCCACCCAGATCACCAAGGCATCCTGAGAGTAGTACGGGTTTTGTGCCGAGGCACTACTACCCTAAAAACATTAGAGAAGTTGGTACCTCTCGAATTAGCAGAACGAGAGTGTTTAACAGAACCAGCTTCACCTACAGTTTCCGAGGACAACAATTCTGATCCACAGAGCACCCGCCCAACTAGAGCAGCTGCTCAACAATGCAAACGGAAACTACAAGCTTTTTATAGCTCTGACTAGGAGCAAATAATTTCCCAGCCAATTTGAGTAATCATGATGATGCTGTGTTGTGATGTCAAGTAACAAATCAGTTACAAGTCACAATGACCCAAGACATTCACCTCACAGTGGATTCTCAGTTACTTTAAATTGTATAATTTAATCCATAATTTGTTTGTGCAGGCTATCAACTATAACATTATTTCATCTAGAGCATCTATGAGTTTGCAAAACTTTAAGACTTAGTAACATAACCGTTACATGTCATCGCGACACCAGTCAAGGAATACATTGTAGGCTTTATTAGTCAATAACTTTAGATGATTCACAATTCCATGTTTTCCATTTAACATGAGTTCATTTACAAGACTTAAAGTCTTGTATGTCCTTGACAATTACGGGACATCCGTTGTGTGTACTAACGTACTAACATACTAACATTAATACTAACTTCGGGATAGGTACGTCAGTACTCAACATTCCACTGCGACCCGAGTTTTCTCCCCCTAGAGTTATGTTGGAAATTTCCAACACTAACAAACTACTATTGTATTATAATACATCATCATCATTATATACTAACTACAGTAGTTATTAATTTCATTAATGGTAGTGTAAACATAAATTAAACCATTTCATCTGCGTGTTAGTGCTAGAATTCTCATGAAATTGAGTAGCAAAATTGTGTCAGATAATGTCTAGATAGACACGTTTATTACAAATGTGTTAGAGAATTGAATGTGGTTCTCTAAAATTATCAGTATTTCGTGTAATAATTACCTACGGATAATATGACTCCTGATAATCTAAAACCGAGAGTTAATAACTGAAATTATTATCAGTAGCAGTTTTATCTGTTACGTACGAATGCTATGGAGATAATAAAAATCTTCTCCATTTCTTGTTTAACACCATTAAACGAGAATATGATAATATTTACGTCCCTATAATTGCAACCCAGTTCTCATTAACGTATTACATCAATAATTACGCAGAAAAGAGTTATCCGTGATTAATAATTTCTGTGGTGAATGTGAGAGACGGGTTGAGGGAAGGCGGAGACGCCATTGTACACAAGGCATCCCTGGCGTGAAGAGTGGCGAGACACGTGATAGTGACTGGGGAGTTTTTATCGACAAGAATTACGTTGATACAAGTTTAATAGTCAACAATTACCTATTCACGTGTTCTATAGTGCCCTGCCAGTTAATAACGCGTCAACAATTGAAGCCACGACCCGTAATTACACGTACACAGCAGTGGACACCTGGGACTCGCTGACGCGGTTTCGGCAGACCTTAGTATTTGATACGCTTATGTTAAGTATACCATTCTCGTTTGATGCATCATCCTAGATTGTATATGTGTGGGTAGTCAGTCGTTATACAGCATGGATACCTAATACACAACGTTAGTTTATTTTCCACATGTTCTCAGTGTTCATGAATATTTGAAATAATTCGTAGCCTAATCAAATGCTACTTAAATTTCTCTGATTTCGGCGTGTATACGAGGAGTCGACAAGTTGTTTCTCATCATTTGTGATATTCACCTCGGGTTCTTTCTTTTTTGGGATTCAGTGACCACGAGGACAAATGATGAAATGGCGTTACAGAAATCGTCTTACAGATAAGACATTTATTTCGTACAAATTTATCTAAGATTATTACTGATTTCCATATCATGCATATATGATCTTTACAGTGAATAATTTATTGCCAGAAATAATGATTTGGTAATTAATATGTTTGCTCTTACTGTTGCTCAATAATTCATAATCTTTAATATTCATAGTTTGAGTTATCATATCTTTGAATCTATCTTAGTTTAGATTTACTATGTTACTAACTCAACAATGAACTAGTGACGAACCACACTGGTTCCTAGATATATATGAATTTCAAGAAATACCCCCTAATGTTGATATTTGAGGCTTTGACTTTAATTAATTAATAATACAGTCTATTCATTATTTTCAAGTGATTATTCATTTAATTATTATCCATAGACACTGGTTCTCTAGTGTCATTTTAATGATCACTTTTACTCGTTTTCCCTCTTTTCTCAAAAGTGGGTGGTCCTTCGATTTATTTAAATACAAAAAGCAAATAATTGAATATATGAGTCAAGCCCCAGAAATCCAACAAGTGGTATTGGAATCGATTTGGAGAAAGGAGGTAATAAAAGAATGTGTTTGTGGGAGAAAAGAATTGGCAAAATGATCAGGAAAAGAGAGGAGCCTCAAAATAACAATTCACTTAGGGTATATTACACAAACAATAGAAGTCTAAGAAATAAAATAAACGATTTAAATGCTCTTGTCTGCACAGAAAAAATAAATATTATTGCACTTACCGAAACGTGGATGAATGTAGAAAATAGAGAGCTATTAGCTGAATATCAAATAAATGGATTTAAACTATTTCACACAGATACATATATTAGACGAGGAGGGGGAGTAGCCATATATGTTAGGGACAGTTTGAAATGTAGTCTCAAAGAGGGAATCAAAACTGAGCCACATACAGAAACTATTTGGATAGATTTAAACGAAAAAGCAAATAACATTATAATAGGAGTTATATATAGGCCACCAAATTTAGACAGAATGGGAGCAAAGCATCTTTGGGATGAAATATCTAGAGCATCTAGATCTTACAGTGTTTATGTCATGAGTGACTTTAATTTTAGTGGAATAAACTGGTTGAACAAAACAGGGAATAATGAAGCAGAAGATTTTCTAGAATTAACTGACGATTGCTTTCTTACGCAACACATTAAAGAACCAACGCGGGGAAAAAATATTTTAGATTTAGTGTTAACTAACAGGGAAACACAAATTAAGGACATCGAAATAGGGAGTGAGCTAAGGAACAGTGATCATAAATAAATTAGAATTAGCATTCAATGGATTAGATTTGTAGGAGAAAATTCTGTTAAAGTGCCTGATTTTCGAAAAGCTGATTTCAATAGTCCAAGAATTTTTTTTGGGTCAAATAGATTGGAAAGTCTTGGGTATGGGGTGTGGGCCGGTATTGGAGGTAGACGTAAACCCAGCAATAGGTGACGTAAAAGGGGTTTTCGATGTGGATTCAAAATATAACCTATTTAAAAATATTCTAACCTAAGCCCAGGAATGTAGTATACCATATAAATTGAATAGATCGAATACTAATGATCCAAAGTGGATAACAAATGATCTGAAGAACCTTATAGGTAAAAAGAGAGTGTGGTACAAAAGGATTAAGAATGGGGAAGTCTCTTTAGAACAGGAATTCGTACAACTGGTTAACATAAGAACAGAGGCAACTGCAGAAGGTCTATTGGCCCATGCGAGGCAGCTCCTATTTATAACCACCCAATTCCACTCATATACTTGTCCAACCCGCGCTTGAAACAATCAAGGGACCCCACCTCCACAATGTTACGCGGCAATTGGTTCCACAAATCAACAACCCTGTTACTGAACCATTATTTACCCAAGTCTTTCCTAAATCTAAACTTATCCAATTTATACCCATTGTTTCGTGTTCTGTCTTGTGTTGATACTTTTAATACCCTATTAATATCCCCTTTGTTATGTCCATTCACCCACTTGCAAACCTCTATCATGTCACCCCTAACTCTTCGCCTTTCCAGTGAATGCAACTTAAGCTTTGTTAATCTTTCTTCACATGAAAGATTTCTAATTTGGGGAATTAACTTAGTCATCCTACGCTGGACACGTTCATAAGAACATAAGAACATAAGAACAAAGGTAACTGCAGAAGGCCTATTGGCCCATACGAGGCAGCTCCTATTCTATAACCACCCAATCCCACTCATATACTTGTCCAACCCGTGCTTGAAACAATCGAGGGACCCCACCTCCACAATGTTACGCGGCAATTGGTTCCACAAATCAACAACCCTGTTACTGAACCAGTATTTACCCAAGTCTTTCCTAAATCTAAACTTATCCAATTTATACCCATTGTTTCGTGTTCTGTCCTGTGTTGATACTTTTAATACCCTACCAATATCCCCCCGGTTATGTCCATTCATCCACTTGTAAACCTCTATCATGTCACCCCTAACTCTTCGCCTTTCCAGTGAATGCAACTTAAGCTTTGTTAATCTTTCTTCATATGAAAGATTTCTAATTTGGGGAATTAACTTAGTCATCCTACGCTGGACACGTTCAAGTGAATTTATATCCATTCTATAATATGGCGACCAAAACTGAACTGCATAATCTAAATGGGGCCTAACTAGAGCAAGATATAGCTTGAGAACCACACCAGGTGTCTTGTTACTAACGCTGCGATTAATAAATCCAAGTGTCCGATTTGCCTTATTACGAACATTTATGCATTGATCCTTTTGTTTTAAATTCTTACTAATCATAACTCCCAGATCCCTTTCGCAATCCGACTTCGCAATCACAACACCATCTAGCTCGTATCTTGTAACTCTATCATCATTACCTAACCTCAGAACTTTACATTTATCAGCATTAAACTGCATCTGCCAATCCTTTGACCATTTCAAAACCCTATCTAGATCAACTTGAAGTGATAGTGAGTCCTCCTCCGAATTAATTTCCCTACCGATTTTCGTATCATCGGCAAATTTGCAAATGTTGCTACTCAAACCTGAATCTAAATCATTTATATATATTATAAACAACAGAGGTCCCAGGACAGAGCCTTGAGGCACTCCACTTACAACATTTTCCCACTCTGACTTGATTCCATTTATACTAACTCTCTGTTTCCTTTGGTATAGCCATGCCCTAATCCAGCTTAATATAGCACCCCCAATACCATGAGACTCTATCTTTTTAATCAGTCTTTCATGTGGCACTGTATCAAAAGCTTTGCTAAAGTCAAGGTATACAACATCGCAATCCTTACCACTATCAACTGCCTCAACAATGCTAGAATAAAAAGATAACAAATTTGTTAAACATGAACGGCCATTTATAAAACCATGTTGCGACTCAATTATTAATTTATGTTTTTCAAGATGAAGACGAATTTTATTTGCTATTATAGATTCGAGTAACTTTCCCACAATAGACGTTAGGCTAATTGGTCGATAGTTAGACGCAAGTGATCTATCTCCTTTCTTAAAAACTGGTATCACATTAGCAACTTTCCAAAACTCTGGCACTCTGCCTGACTCTATTGATTTATTAAATATGGTTGACAGTGGGTCACAAAGCTCCTCTTTGCATTCTTTAAGCACCCTGGCAAACACTTCATCCGGCCCTGGGGATTTGTTTGGTTTGAGTTTTACTATTTGTTTAAGAACATCCTCCCTGGTAACTGCTAAACTCGTCAACCTGTCCTCGTCCCCACCCACATAGACTTGTTCGGCTGAAGGCATATTGTTAAGTTCCTCTTTAGTAAATACAGATACAAAATATTTATTAAAAATACTACTCATCTCTTCATCACTATCTGTTATTTGACCTGTCTCAGTTTTTAATGGACCTATCCTTTCCCTAGTCTTAGTACGATATAACTGAAAAAACCCTTTAGGATTTGTCTTTGCTTGCCCTGCTATGCGAACTTCATAGTTTCTTTTTGCTTTCCTTATCTCTTTTTTAACATTTCTAACCAGTTGTACGAATTCCTGTTCTAAAGTGACCTCCCCATTTTTAATTCTTTTGTACCAAGCTCTCTTTTTACCTATAAGGTTCTTCAAATTCTTTGTTATCCACTTTGGGTCATTAGTATTCGATCTATTCAATTTGTATGGTATACTACGTTCCTGTGCTTTGTTTAGAATATTCTTAAATAAGTTATATATTGAATCCACATCGAAATCCCCATTTAAGTCACCTATCGCTGGGTTCATGTCTCGCTCCAAGACCGGCCCACACCCCATACCCAAGACTTTCCAATCAATTTGACCCAAAAAATTTCTTAGGCTATTAAAATCAGCTTTTCGAAAATCTGGCACTTTAACAGAATTTTCTCCTACTGGTCTATTCCATTCTATGCTAAATCTGATTTCTTTGTGATCACTGCTCCCTAGCTCACTCCCTATTTCGATGTCATTAATTTGCGTTTCCCTGTTAGTTAACACTAAATCTAAAATATTATTTTCCCGTGTTGGTTCCTTAATGTGTTGCGTAAGAAAGCAATCGTCAATTAATTCTAGAAAATCTTCTGCTTCACTATTCCCTGTTTTGTTCAACCAGTTTATTCCGCTAAAATTAAAGTCACCCATGACATAAATACTGTTAGATCTAGATGCTCTAGATATTTCATCCCATAGATGCTTTGCTTCCATTCTGTCTAAATTTGGTGGCCTATATATTACTCCTATTATAATATTATTAGCTTTTTCGTTTAATTCAATCCAAATAGTTTCTGTGTGTGGCTCTGTTTTGATTCCCTCTTTGAGACTACATTTCAAATTGTCCCTAACATATATGGCTACTCCACCTCCTCGTCTAATATATCTATCTGTGTGAAATAGTTTAAATCCATATATTTGATATTCAGCTAATAGTTCTCTATTTTCTACATTCATCCACGTTTCGGTAAGTGCAATAATATCTATTTTTTCTGTGCAGACAAGAGCATTTAATTCGTTAATTTTATTTCTTAGACTTCTACTGTTAGTGTAATATACCCTAAGTGAATTGTTATTTTGCGGACCTTCTCTTTCCCTGATCGTTTTGCCAATTCCTTTCTCCCACAAACACATACTTTTATTACCTCCTTCCTCAAAATCAATTCCCATACCTCTATCTACTAACAGTTTAAACCCAAACAAACACCTCTAACCACTTCTTCTAACGAGTTCGCAACAGCAACAACCCCAGCTCTCGATAGATGCACCCCATCACGAGCATACATTTTATTTCTTCCATAGAAGTGTTCCCAGTTGTCTATGAAAGATATTGCATTTGATTTGCAATATCTTTCCAGCCATTCAAGTGAATTTATATCCATTCTATAATATGATGACCAAAACTGAACTGCATAATCTAAATGGGGCCTAACTAGAGCAAGATATAGCTTGAGAACCACACCAGGTGTCTTGTTACTAACGCTGCGATTAATAAATCCAAGTGTCCGATTTGCCTTATTACGAACATTTATGCATTGATCCTTTTGTTTTAAATTCTTACTAATCTTAACTCCCAGATCCCTTTCGCAATCCGACTTCGCAATCTCAACACCATCTAGATGGTATCTTGTAACTCTATCATCATTACCTAGCCTCAGAACTTTACATTTATCAGCATTAAACTGCATTTGCCAATCCTTTGACCATCTCAAAACCCTATCTAGATCAACTTGAAGTGATAGTGAGTCCTCCGAATTAATTTCCCTACCGATTTTCGTATCATCGGCAAATTTGCAAATGTTGCTACTCAAACCTGAATCTAAATCATTTATATATAGTAAAAACAACAGAGGTCCCAGGACAGAGCCCTGAGGTACTCCACTAACAACATTATCCCACTCTGACTTAACCCCATTTATACTAACTCTCCGTTTCCTTTGGAATAGCCATGCCCTAATCCAAGTTAATATAGCACCCCCAATACCATGAGCTTCTATTTTTTTAATCAGTCTTTCATGTGGCACTGTATCAAAAGCTTTGCTAAAGTCAAGGTACACAAAATCACAATCCTTACCACTATCAACTGCCTCAACTATGCTAGAATAAAAAGATAACAAAATTGTTAAACATGAACGGCCATTTATAAAACCATGTTGCGACTCAATTATTAATTTATGTTTTTCAAGATGAAGACGAATTTTATTTGCTATTATAGATTCGAGTATCTTTCCCACAATAGACGTTATATCAAGCACGGGTTGGACAAGTATATGAGTGGGATTGGGTGGTTATAGAATAGGAGCTGCCTCGTATGGGCCAATAGGCCTTCTGCAGTTACCTTTGTTCTTATGTTCTTATGCTAATTGATCGATAGTTAGATGCAAGTGATCTATCTCCTTTCTTAAAAACTGGTATCACATTAGCAACTTTCCATAACTCTGGCACTATGCCAGACTCTATTGATTTACTAAATATGGTTGACAGTGGGTCACAAAGCTCCTCTTTGCATTCTTTAAGCACCCTGGCAAACACTTCATCCGGCCCTGGGGATTTGTTTGGTTTGAGTTTTACTATTTGTTTAAGAACATCCTCCCTGGTAACTGCAAAACTCGTCAACCTGTCCTTGTCCCCACCCACATAGACTTGTTCGGCTGAAGGCATATTGTTAAGTTCCTCTTTAGTAAATACAGATACAAAATATTTATTAAAAATACTACTTATCTCTTCATCACTATCTGTTATTTGACCTGTCTCAGTTTTTAATGGACCTATCCTTTCCCTAGTCTTAGTACGATATAACTGAAAAAAACCTTTAGGATTTGTCTTTGCTTGCCATGCTATGCGAACTTCATAGTTTCTTTGTGATTTCCTTATCTCTTTTTTAACATTTCAAACCAGTTGTACGAATTCCTGTTCTAAAGTGGCCTCCCCATTTTTAATCCTTTTGTACCAAGCTCTCTTTTTACCTATAAGGTTCTTCAAATTCTTTGTTATCCACTTTGGGTCATTAGTATTCGATCTATTCAATTTGTATGGTATACTACGTTCCTGTGCTTTGTTTAGAATAGTCTTAAATAAGTTATATATTGAATCCACATCGAAATCCCCATTTAAGTCACCTATCGCTGGGTTCATGTCTCGCTCCAAGACCGGCCCACACCCCATACCCAAGACTTTCCAATCAATTTGACTCAAAAAATTTCTTAGGCTATTATAATCAGCTTTTCGAAAATCTGGCACTTTAACAGAAGCAGGCGATGAGTCACAATAACGTGGCTGAAGTATGTTGACCAGACCACACACTAGAAATTGAAGAGACGACGACGTTTCGGTCCGTCCTGGACCATTCTCAAGTCGATTGTGAGAATGGTCCAGGACGGACCGAAACGTCGTCGTCTCTTCAATTTCTAGTGTGTGGTCTGGTCAACTTTAACAGAATTTTCTCCTACAGGTCTATTCCATTCTATGCTAAATCTGATTTCTTTGTGATCACTGTTCCCTAGCTCACTCCCTATTTCGATGTCATTAATTTGCGTTTCCTTGTTAGTTAACACTAAATCTAAAATATTATTTTCCCATGTTGGTTCCTTAATGTGTTGGTTAAGAAAGCAATCGTCAATTAATTCTAGAAAATCTTCTGCTTCACTATTCCCTGTTTTGTTCAACCAGTTTATTCCACTAAAATTAAAGTCACCCATGACAAAAATACTGTTAGATCTAGATGCTCTAGATATTTCATCCCATAGATGCTTTGCTTTCATTCTGTCTAAATTTGGTGGCCTATATATAACTCCTATTATAATATTATTAGCTTTTTCGTTTAATTCTATCAAAATAGTTTCTGTGTGTGGCTCAGTTTTGATTCCCTCTTTGAGACTACATTTCAAATTGTCCCTAACATATATGGCTACTCCACCTCCTCGTCTAATATTGTGGGAACCGACCTGTGAGATTTATATTTATTTAATTTATATGAATTTATATTTACGTTAATTTATATACTTCGATAGCAATTTGTATAATGATAAGTGGACTGTATTTCTGCAATAATCTCAATCTCACAAATCGATCCTCTACACATTAGGGGGGTTTATATTTATATGTATGCAGCCAATCAAACTACAGTAACTACATACATTAAACATTGAAGAGGTTCCTTATCTTATAGTACAGCAGGTTAGTCCACCAGGTATAACTAGGGTGTAGACACCAAATTATCCTCTTTGAGGTAGCTTCCATATCACCCAGTAACTGGTGCACAAATCCTTCCTCGTCTTGACCTGTCAAAAGTGCGCTAGCTGTGAAGCCAGAATCCTATATATGACAAGTATATCAGAGAAAACAGTACATGGAACATGAGGACCTGGCTTAATTACCTTTAGTTTGAGGCGATTTCGCGTTCTAACCGGCTAACCCTATATCCTGACATTAATGGCCATAAATGAATGATAAACGGGTTTCGGATAGACTTAACTTGTATTTGTAGACAGCGTGTTGACAATGGTACACCTTTGGGTTCCATAACACTACGTCCAAGTAAATTTAACAGGAGCCGAATTTGCTCCCGTGTGAGCCTCTGGTCTCAATAAACAACAATGGCTGCCCTCCTTCCTCCACTCTGACGCCTGGCTTACATTGTCCAGATTTCAGAACGTGATAGAAGGGTCACATTTACTCTACTTTAATATTGATAATTAAGTTAATTTATATAAGATGTTTTTATGATGGTAAAGTCCAAAGACTAATGTATTTAAGAATAATTCCCACCATAATAGGTGGTGAATTATAATAGTATGTGGTGATGATATCCCGTTTTCTTTAGACGGTAATTCCACTACAGGTTACGTTTTCTATGGGTAACTTGTTGGTAACACAGCTCTTATCTGTCTGTATGATATTATTATTAAATGGTGTCGGATTTTCCGACATAATTCCCCAGGGGCTGCTCACGGGTCGAAGTCCTCTTTAGAACAGACGAACACCGATACTCCTCCTTCGGATTATTAGATTAATTTGATGTTAGTAGTTAGTAATCACACATTTGTGCGTCTGTTCGTACAGGACGGATGTCCCGTACTAGAGTTGCAGGGGTTAGAAGTCTAATGCAATTTCATTTCCCTGTCAACTCTTGAAAGGCTAATATTCAAGCCTAATCACATATTATTTAACCCAGAAGACTGGATGTGATCAAGTACTACAGTCAAGTATGATTCAGGGACTGCAGTGAGATCAGTGACATCAGATATAACTTGAAGTTTCTTCAGGTAACTAGTCACTGATATATAAACACTGAGGCCCATGGAATACATCTTGATTAAATAATAAATGTATCAAATCAGTCATCAGATTTATTGGGGTTTAATTTAGTTAATTGATTCAGAAGATTGAATAGCTCATCATTAAAGTAAAGTATGGTTCTGAGACTGCAGTGGGTTCAGTGACATTGGTCGCAGTGACTTGTAGCTGTTTAAGCTACTGTTCACTGATTTGCCACTGAGGCCTCATGAACTCATCTTCAGCTTCAAATGATGATACTAACATCAACCTCTGTTGGTATAGTCAACTGTAATCTCCTTAGTATAATGCTACTGGAGAAATATAATCAGCTGACAAATTTAGATTTCTACTGGTATTGTTTATCTGCAGGCATAGGTCTCCTCAGGCTTGATACTGGGCCTGAGAGTAATTTACCTCCTGCAGAGTTTAACATGGTTATACCCTGATATTTAGTAGGGCTACCGATGAATCGATGGCAATAGTCTGTCCCAACAAGGAGACCGAAGTCAGTGAGGTGATCAGACTTAATATTATCTGCCAATTTTATTCCTCTATTTCTCAGGAATTTGGCTGTTGCTCTCAGACCTTGAACTTGTAGGTCTACTGGTATTTTGTCCACCACAATGGCTTGTACTCGACAGACGTACCTGCCTAAGCGTACTGATGGTTGTACCACCTGGTAGACTTGAGGTCCTGCATCTGTTACAAACCCTGAGATGTTGAATGACGTCTGGGCTACAGGCCTTAATTGTAGTTCATCTGCCAACTTTTTAGTGATATATGTTCTCTGGGATCCTTGGTCAAACAACCCACGGGTATGGACCTTGGCCCTCTTATTCAGGATGGTAATTTGGGCAGTAGGCAAAGTCGTATTACCTTTAGACTTTGCCGATTGGACACTGTTTGTTTGTTGCACCTTGCAGTACTGTACTGTGGTGGGAATGCTATCTTCCACCTTGGGTTTTGGAGACGTTGTTTTGGTGTCTCTGCACAATGCTGCATGGTGTTGACCTTTGTTACACCTATTACAGGTGTGTAATTGGGTATCACAGTCCTTGATGTTATGTTTCCTGAGGCACCTCGTGCAATGTTGCAAATCTTTGAGTCGCTCAACACGGGCGTCACTATCAGGAAAATTAGGGCAGTGGTACATTGAATGTTTCTCATTGCAGAACAAACATGTTCCATAGCTTCCAGTACCCTTTGGTGTCACGTTCTTGGATGACACAGTAACTATAGGCTTGGAGGGTCCCACTGCATATACGCCCACACTGCCACTGTTCCACTTTGGTGTTGAATTATATTGTCTAGATTGATTTGGAGTACCTTTGGTACTCTGTGGTTTACTATTATTAGTTTCTGAGGGTTTACTTGGTGGTTTTAATTTGTCATGTGTTCGTAATTGATGAACTACTGACTTTAAACCTTCAGATATTTCATTCATGGATAAGATGCTTTTATTGTAATGAGCACTCATTTGTCTCAATATGTCCCTAGGTATTTTCTCCTGGACAATTATTTTCAAGACCCACTCAGCCCCGTTTGTATCTGCTGTCAGGCTGAGGGCATTGATCAATGATTCTACCTCCAGCTTGAAGACTTGGAGTGAATCAGCTGAAGCCTCCGGTGGGGGTAAATGCAACAGCTCATGAACTAAATGTGATGTTCTTACTTCTGGATCAGCATAATTATCCTTGAGGAGTTTTACTGCCAGATCATAGCCGTCATTAGTTAATCTCAGATGGGATACTACTGTTTTAGCCTCACCTGATAATTGGCCTTGCAAATAAGAGAATTTACTACTCTTTGGTAAAGATTGTTTTGAGTCTACAAGGTCAACGAATTTGTTCCAAAATTCGTCCCAATCTTCCTCATCTTTTCCTGAGAAAGTGGGTAAATTAATTGGAGGGAGTCGAGCTTCTGCTTGACTCGTATTAGATGCAACTGTTGTTGTTGTTGCTGTTGCCTTGTTCTGGGCAATTAATTTGACATAAGGCTGTAACGTGGCCTGAGTGTGATCTTCATAATTCGCAAGATCAACCATAATGTCGTCTATTTCTGTTTCTGATAAATTAGTGTTGGCAAGTTCAGCCACATATGTTGCTATTTGACATTTGATTTGCTCAAATTTACCTGCAGCTGCTTGATAATAGCTTTCCAGGTCAGCATAATCAACTTGAGATTGTTGTGACAAATCTTCACATTTCTTGATCTGTCTTGTTAAGTGGCCTTTAAGACCTGCAAGGGTTCTTTTCATTCTCCCTGCATTATCCATACTGGCTCGTTGGTGAAGCCTTGTGGGGCTTGTACTTGGGCTGCTCATAATACTGAACAAGCTCTAATGGTAGCCTAGGGTTAATTCTGCACTCACTAGGCAATAATCCTACCTCTACTAGAGGTTAGCACTTAAAATTAATACACATTATATATATACAATCATCCACACTAATGATTTGAGTGATAAACCAGTGTCACTGGAAGTACCTTTAGGTTAGCTCTTCTATATCACCCTAGGATGGTAGAGACACTAATTAATCACTCAAAGGTGTAATGATCATAAGTAAATTATTATATATACAACTCAACTCGAGTTGATAAAAATTACACCCAAAATAGGGTCTGGACCATTCATTAATGGTGTTAGGTTGTTCAATATAGTACAACTGACTATTGTAATAATGGGACTAGGATGAACAATAATAGTTCAACTAGTCATATCCTACCCTGTTGTGGGTTGGCAATTAGTAAATATATTGTGATCACTAGTGCAATATATATTAAATAATTCTCTATTTTGGAGAAATAATATACACAATTATTGATAATAGCCTCTTAATTAGCCTCTATGAAACTTCTAATATTATCTAGAAGTATTAAATATTATTAGTGACCTCGCGAAATAAAGTCCACAAAATTCGTAGATAATCTCTCGCGAAATGTAACACCACGAAATCCGTGAACAATCTCGCGAAGACACAGTCACTAATTTGGCTGGATTCTATATTAGCGCTGTCATTTCACGAAATAACACGCCACCAAATATCTGTGGGTGTGCATGAAACCGCTGACGAAGCTGAACTGGGCTGAGGGAGGCTCCTGAGCTCCCACGAGGCTACGCTGCCGTCTTGACTGCTGGCTTTGTTTAAATAACACTGCACTAGTATATTTAATGAATCCACTGGTTTGGTTAACTGGTTCATCCGGTACTAAGATGACCAAATGTGGGTTCAAAGGATCAAATATTCCGGTTCCGAAGGTCCAAATAATCCGGTTCGAAGGACCAAATAATGTGGGAACCGACCTGTGAGATTTATATTTATTTAATTTATATGAATTTATATTTACGTTAATTTATATACTTCGATAGCAATTTGTATAATGATAAGTGGACTGTATTTCTGCAATAATCTCAATCTCACAAATCGATCCTCTACACATTAGGGGGGTTTATATTTATATGTATGCAGCCAATCAAACTACAGTAACTACATACATTAAACATTGAAGAGGTTCCTTATCTTATAGTACAGCAGGTTAGTCCACCAGGTATAACTAGGGTGTAGACACCAAATTATCCTCTTTGAGGTAGCTTCCATATCACCCAGTAACTGGTGCACAAATCCTTCCTCGTCTTGACCTGTCAAAAGTGCGCTAGCTGTGAAGCCAGAATCCTATATATGACAAGTATATCAGAGAAAACAGTACATGGAACATGAGGACCTGGCTTAATTACCTTTAGTTTGAGGCGATTTCGCGTTCTAACCGGCTAACCCTATATCCTGACATTAATGGCCATAAATGAATGATAAACGGGTTTCGGATAGACTTAACTTGTATTTGTAGACAGCGTGTTGACAATGGTACACCTTTGGGTTCCATAACACTACGTCCAAGTAAATTTAACAGGAGCCGAATTTGCTCCCGTGTGAGCCTCTGGTCTCAATAAACAACAATGGCTGCCCTCCTTCCTCCACTCTGACGCCTGGCTTACATTGTCCAGATTTCAGAACGTGATAGAAGGGTCACATTTACTCTACTTTAATATTGATAATTAAGTTAATTTATATAAGATGTTTTTATGATGGTAAAGTCCAAAGACTAATGTATTTAAGAATAATTCCCACCATAATAGGTGGTGAATTATAATAGTATGTGGTGATGATATCCCGTTTTCTTTAGACGGTAATTCCACTACAGGTTACGTTTTCTATGGGTAACTTGTTGGTAACACAGCTCTTATCTGTCTGTATGATATTATTATTAAATGGTGTCGGATTTTCCGACAAATATATCTATCTGTGTGAAATAGTTTAAATCCATTTATTTGATATTCAGCTAATAGTTCTCTATTTTCTACATTCATCCACGTTTCGGTTAGTGCAATAATATCTATTTTTTCTGTGCAGACAAGAGCATTTAATTCGTTAATTTTATTTCTTAGACTTCTACTGTTAGTGTTATATACCCTAAGTGAATTGTTATTTTGAGGCCCTTCTCTTTCCCTGATCATTTTGCCAATTCCTTTCTCCCACAAACACATACTTTTATTACCTCCTTCCTCCCTATCAATTCCCATACCACTATCTACTAACAGTTTAAACCCAAACAAATGCCTCTAACCACTGGTTCCAACGAGTTCGCAACAGCAACAACCCCAGCCCTCGATAGATGCACCCCATCACGAGCATACATTTCATTTCTTCCATAGAAGTGTTCCCAGTTGTCTATGAAACATATTGAATTTGATTTGCAATATCTTTACAGCCGGCAATTGACACCAAGTGCCCTCGACATCCATTCATTTCCCACTCCTTTTCTTGGAAGAATGCCACATATGATTGAGATTCCTCCCTTGCTCCTAACTAATTCAATGGCTGTCCTGAATCTCTGTATTAGTTCCTCACTCCTATCTCGCCCAACATCATTACCCCCTGCACTAATACAAATAATGGGTTTGTTTCCATTTCCCGTCATATCATTCATGTTTCCAACAATATCACCAATTCCAGCTCCCGGATAGTAAACCCTTAATCTGTTCCCCCTATCTCTGGCACAAAACGTTCTGTCTAAATACCTCACCTGGGAATCTCCCACAACCAAAATTCGCTTCGATTCTCCCTTTTCCTTTCGAGCAGTTTGAGGGACCTGCGCTTTAATGCTCCTCGTTGCTTTACCTCCTCTTTGAACAACTGGTTCACCACAGCACTCGTCCTCTAATACGTCAAATGCGTTAAATATAGAAATAAACAATTAAAATGCGTTAGAAATAGTAAAAAAGAGATAAGGAAAGCAAAAAGGAACTATGAAGTTCTCATAGCAGAGCAAGCAAAAACAAATCCCAAAGGGTTTTTCCAATTATACCGGACAAAGATTAGGTCCATTAAAAACTGAGACAGGTAAAATAACAGATAGTGATGAAGAAATGAGTAGTATTTTTAATAAATATTTTTATCTGTATTTACTAAAGAGGAACTTAACAATATGCCTTCAGCCGAACAAGTCTATGTGGGTGGGGACGAGGACAGGTTGACGAGTTTAGCAGTTACCAGGGAGGATGTTCTTAAACAAATAGTAAAACTCAAACCAAACAAATCCCCAGGGCTGGATGAAGTGTTTGCCAGGGTGCTTAAAGAATGCAAAAAGAAGCTTTGTGTACCATATTTAATAAATCAATAGAGTCAGGCAGAGTGCCAGAGTTATGGAAAGTTGCTAATGTGATACCAGTTTTTAAGAAAGGAGATAGATCACTTAATTCATTTGACGTTTTGGAGGACGAGTGCTGTGGAGAGACTGGGGATCGCGCAAAAGGGAAAGCAACGAAGAGAAAGGAAGCGCAGGCCCCTCAGAGGGTAAAGGAAGTACCTAAGCAAACATTAGTTGTGGGAGATTCCCAGATAAGGTATTTGGATAGAACGTTTTGTGCTAGAGATAGGGGGAACAGGTTAAGGGTTTGCTATCCCGGAGCTGGCATTGGTGATATTATAAACAACATGAATGATATTATGGCTGGTAATGGGAACAATCCCATTATTTGCATTAGCGTGGGAGGAAATGATGTTGGTCGAGTTAGGAGTGAGGAACTGATTCAGAGGTATAAAACAGCCATAGAGTTAGTTAGGAGCAAGGGAGGAATCCCGATCATATGTGGCATTCTTCCAAGAAAGGGAGTGGGAAATGAATGGATATCGAGGGCACTTGGTGTCAATTGCCGGCTGGAAAGATATTGCAAATCAAATGCAATATCTTTCATAGACAACTGGGAACACTTCTATGGAAGAAATGAAATGTATGCTCGTGATGGGGTGCATCTATCGAGAGCTGGGGTTGTTGCTGTTGCGAACTCGTTAGAAGAAGTGGTTAGAGGTGTTTGTTTGGGTTTAAACTGTTAGTAGATAGAGGTATGGGAATTGATTTGGAGGAAGGAGGTAATAAAAGTATGTGTTTGTGGGAGAAAGGAATTGGCAAAACGACCAGGGAAAGAGAAGGTCCGCAAAATAACAATTCACTTAGGGTATATTACACTAACAGTAGAAGTCTAAGAAATAAAATTAACGAATTAAATGCTCTTGTCTGCACAGAAAAAATAGATATTATTGCACTTACCGAAACGTGGATGAATGTAGAAAATAGAGAACTATTAGCTGAATATCAAATATATGGATTTAAACTATTTCACACAGATAGATATATTAGACGAGGAGGTGGAGTAGCCATATATGTTAGGGACAATTTGAAATGTAGTCTCAAAGAGGGAATCAAAACAGAGCCACACACAGAAACTATTTGGATTGAATTAAACGAAAAAGCTAATAATATTATAATAGGAGTAATATATAGGCCACCAAATTTAGACAGAATGGAAGCAAAGCATCTATGGGATGAAATATCTAGAGCATCTAGATCTAACAGTATTTATGTCATGGGTGACTTTAATTTTAGCGGAATAAACTGGTTGAACAAAACAGGGAATAGTGAAGCAGAAGATTTTCTAGAATTAATTGACGATTGCTTTCTTACGCAACACATTAAGGAACCAACACGGGAAAATAATATTTTAGATTTAGTGTTAACTAACAGGGAAACGCAAATTAATGACATCGAAATAGGGAGTGAGCTAGGGAGCAGTGATCACAAAGAAATCAGATTTAGCATAGAATGGAATAGACCAGTAGGAGAAAATTCTGTTAAAGTGCCAGATTTTCGAAAAGCTGATTTTAATAGCCTAAGAAATTTTTTGGGTCAAATTGATTGGAAAGTCTTGGGTATGGGGTGTGGGCCGGTCTTGGAGCGAGACATGAACCCAGCGATAGGTGACTTAAATGGGGATTTCGATGTGGATTCAATATATAACTTATTTAAGAATATTCTAAACAAAGCACAGGAACGTAGTATACCATACAAATTGAATAGATCGAATACTAATGACCCAAAGTGGATAACAAAGAATTTGAAGAACCTTATAGGTAAAAAGAGAGCTTGGTACAAAAGGATTAAAAATGGGGAGGTCACTTTAGAACAGGAATTCGTACAACTGGTTAGAAATGTTAAAAAAGAGATAAGGAAAGCAAAAAGAAACTATGAAGTTCGCATAGCAGGGCAAGCAAAGACAAATCCTAAAGGGTTTTTTCAGTTATATCGTACTAAGACTAGGGAAAGGATAGGTCCATTAAAAACTGAAACAGGTCAAATAACAGATAGTGATGAAGAGATGAGTAGTATTTTTAATAAATATTTTGTATCTGTATTTACTAAAGAGGAACTTAACAATATGCCTTCAGCCGAACAAGTCTATGTGGGTGGGGACGAGGACAGGTTGACGAGTTTAACAGTTACCAGGGAGGATGTTCTTAAACAAATAGTAAAACTCAAACCAAACAAATCCCCAGGGCCGGATGAAGTGTTTGCCAGGGTGCTTAAAGAATGCAAAGAGGAGCTTTGTGACCCACTGTCAACCATATTTAATAAATCAATAGAGTCAGGCAGAGTGCCGGAGTTTTGGAAAGTTGCTAATGTGATACCAGTTTTTAAGAAAGGAGATAGATCACTTGCGTCTAACTATCGACCAATTAGCCTAACGTCTATTGTGGGAAAGTTACTCGAATCTATAATAGCAAATAAAATTCGTCTTCATCTTGAAAAACATAAATTAATAATTGAGTCGCAACATGGTTTTATAAATGGCCGTTCATGTTTAACAAATTTGTTATCTTTTTATTCTAGCATTGTTGAGGCAGTTGATAGTGGTAAGGATTGCGATGTTGTATACCTTGACTTTAGCAAAGCTTTTGATACAGTGCCACATGAAAGACTGATTAAAAAGATAGAGTCTCATGGTATTGGGGGTGCTATATTAAGCTGGATTAGGGCATGGCTATACCAAAGGAAACAGAGAGTTAGTATAAATGGAATCAAGTCAGAGTGGGAAAATGTTGTAAGTGGAGTGCCTCAAGGCTCTGTCCTGGGACCTCTGTTGTTTATAATATATATAAATGATTTAGATTCAGGTTTGAGTAGCAACATTTGCAAATTTGCCGATGATACGAAAATCGGTAGGGAAATTAATTCGGAGGAGGACTCACTATCACTTCAAGTTGATCTAGATAGGGTTTTGAAATGGTCAAAGGATTGGCAGATGCAGTTTAATGCTGATAAATGTAAAGTTCTGAGGTTAGGTAATGATGATAGAGTTACAAGATACGAGCTAGATGGTGTTGTGATTGCGAAGTCGGATTGCGAAAGGGATCTGGGAGTTATGATTAGTAAGAATTTAAAACAAAAGGATCAATGCATAAATGTTCGTAATAAGGCAAATCGGACACTTGGATTTATTAATCGCAGCGTTAGTAACAAGACACCTGGTGTGGTTCTCAAGCTATATCTTGCTCTAGTTAGACCCCATTTAGATTATGCAGTTCAGTTTTGGTCGCCATATTATAGAATGGATATAAATTCACTTGAACGTGTCCAGCGTAGGATGACTAAGTTAATTCCCCAAATTAGAAATCTTTCATATGAAGAAAGATTAACAAAGCTTAAGTTGCATTCACTGGAAAGGCGAAGAGTTAGGGGTGACATGATAGAGGTTTACAAGTGGATGAATGGACATAACCGGGGGGATATTAATAGGGTATTAAAAGTATCAACACAGGACAGAACACGAAACAATGGGTATAAATTGGATAAGTTTAGATTTAGGAAAGACTTGGGTAAATACTGGTTCAGTAACAGGGTTGTTGATTTGTGGAACCAATTGCCGCGTAACATTGTGGAGGTGGGGTCCCTCGATTGTTTCAAGCACGGGTTGGACAAGTATATGAGTGGGATTGGGTGGTTATAGAATAGGAGCTGCCTCGCATGGGCCAATAGGCCTTCTGCAGTTACCTTTGTTCTTATGTTCTTACTTGCATCTAACTATCGACCAATTAGCCTAATGTCTATTGTGGGAAAGTTACTCGAATCTATAATTGCAAATAAAATTCGTCTTCATCTTGAAAAACATAAATTAATAATTGAGTCAACATGGTTTTATAAATGGCCGTTCATATTTAACAAATTTGTTATCTTTTTAATCTAGCATAGTTGAGGCAGTTGATAGTGGTAAGGATTGTGATGTTGTGTACCTTGACTTTAGCAAAGCTTTTGATACAGTGCCACATGAAAGATTGATTAAAAAGATAGAGGCTCATGGTATTGGGGGTGCTATATTAAGCTGGATTAGGGCATGGCTATACCAAAGGAAACAGAGAGTTAGTATAAATGGAGTCAAGTCATAAGAACAAAGGCAACTGCAGAAGGCCTATTGGCCCATACGAGGCAGCTCCTATTTATAACCACCCAATCCCACTCATATACATGTCCAACCCATGCTTGAAACAATCGAGGGACCCCACCTCCACAATGTTACGCGGCAATTGGTTCCACAAATCAACAACCCTGTTACTGAACCATTATTTACCCAAGTCTTTCCTAAATCTAAACTTATCCAATTTATACCCATTGTTTCGTGTTCTGTCTTGTGTTGATACTTTTAATACCCTATTAATATCCCCTTTGTTATGTCCATTCACCCACTTGTAAACCTCTATCATGTCACCCCAACTCTTCGCCTTTCCATTGAATGTAACTTAACAATGTGCCTTCAGCCGAACAA
This sequence comes from Procambarus clarkii, assembly GCF_040958095.1. Lineage (NCBI taxonomy): Eukaryota > Metazoa > Arthropoda > Malacostraca > Decapoda > Cambaridae > Procambarus > Procambarus clarkii. Next base: position 35,525,754 of record NC_091161.1, read on the forward strand.
GTCTATGTGGTCTGTGAGATTTTTCTGGCAAGGTTAGCACCAATTGATGAAAAGAAGCTAATAAATTCAGTTGCTGTTTCTAAATCTGTCGCAGGTGTATAACCATCCATGGAGATTTTATCTCCAATCTTGTCATGTGATTGCTGTTTAGATCCTAGAATGTTAGGAATGTAGAGGCTTTCCATGTATCCTTTTGCTTTTTTTAATCTACTCTCATAATTGGAAAGTTTCGTTCTTCTTACTATACTGGTAAACATTGAGAAGTACGTCTTAACTACTTCTTTTGTAACGAGGCAATTCCTAAGTTTTTTTTATATTCATGTTTCTTTTTGATCGCTTTGAGTATGGCACTTATGAACCAGAGGTTGTTTAATCATTAAGCAGTTACTTGCTTGGTGAGGACAGTGAGTGTTGTTGAGGCATAGTTTTGGAAAGGAAGATGTTGGCTAATGAATTTATGTCCTGTGTATTATTGAATTCAGATTACCAGTTTGTTTTGTGAAGTGTATTTGAGAGATTGCTTATTGACCCTTCACTGTGTAACCTGAAGGTAAGTTTCTTGGTATCTGGTAGTGTTATGTCCATGTTTGCTATGAGGAAGGTAGGATAGTGGTCAGTTGTTCTATCAGTGATTATACCAGATGCAAGGGGGAGCTGTTATGTTCATCCATAATTGATTCAAAGTAGAAGCGGATGTTTGAGTTATAATAGGATGAGATTGGTGATTGTGGGGATTAGCATACAGGAGTTCATGCTGTTTAGGAAATAATCGACTTGAGGGCTATATTGTTGACAGATCAATATTGAAGTCACCTCCTAGAATGATATGATTTTTGTTGAGCTTGTTGTATATAAGATTCCTTAAGTTATCTGAGAGTGCAGTTATATTAATATTGGGAAATCTATAGATAGTTCCAATAGTCAAGGTGGATTTCAGGAATTTAATAGAGAATTGAGTATAGGTATATTCACAGTAGTCTTCTCTATCTAATGACACCATTGCAAATAAAGGTATATTGGTAATAGCCACCTCTTGTTTTATTTGGCCTACCGTTGTGAATTGCTTTATTACTGGCTAAGTTGTAAAGTTGGGTATGGTCTTTACTTAGCTATGTTTTTGTTAAAATAATGAACGATAGTTTAGTACCTCGTGCTGAGTAGTGCATTCATATTATCAAAATGTTTACCAAGTTATCTGACATTTTGGTTGAAAACTAATAGGCAAGTGTTATTTTGGAGTTTGTTTCTCGCAAGGTTTACTGTGTAATAAGTGCAGCAGTGATGATCAATATGCTGGTTATTGTAGATTTGTGACAGCAGATTTAGTTCAGGATCAATATCAGCTTGCATGTAAATACAATGGAGTAAGCAGATAATGAGTCACAATAACGTGGCTGAAATATGTTGACCAGACCACACACTAGAAAGTGAAGGGACGACGACGTTTCGGTCCGTCCTGGACCGAAAATAGATGCTCAGAGTTTTGTGAAGAAGTGTTGGCACAAGATGATTTATATTATTGTTTTTCTATTATATTTATGATTTTACCGAGTTCAGTCTCTCATTTACGTGTATACGAATAAAGTTGTTTTATGTCAAAGGGAAGTTACAGATATTCTGATTGGTTTGGTGATTATGGGAATTAGCATGTAGGAGTTCATACGGTTGAGAAAGCTAGGATCTTTAGGTTTATCTTTAGATCTTTAGGGGAGCCGGTCGGCCGAGTGGACAGCACGCTGGACTTGTGATCCTGTGGTCCTGGGTTCAATCCCAGGTGCCGACAAGAAACATTGGGCAGAGTTTCTTTCACCCTATGCCCCTGTTACCTAGCAGTAAAATAGGTACCTGGGTGTTAGTCAGCTGTCACGGGCTGCTTCCTGGGGGTGGAGGCCTGGTCGAGGACCGGGCCGCGGGGACACTAAAAAGCCCCGAAATCATCTCAAGATAACTTATCAGGGTGCCAGAGATCAATATAAAATATACCTGATTGTAATGGTTGATTTTTTAAAGTTTATTACACATATTAAATTTATGAGTATAGAGATGAATATATGTTCCATACGTATCTTTCTAGTTTTAATAACATTTCAGCATGACAATGATTAGAATCTGTAATAAAGGAAAGTATAATTTCCAGTATATCGTTCTCAGAATCCTATTTTTACTTGTTTTATAAATTTCCTCAATGATTCTGGTAGATATTTTCATGACTAATGGATATAAAATTTATGATAAATAGTTGAGAATAGGCTATTAATAAATTGCTGCTTTTATTATTATTTTTTTATTAAATAAATATTTGTATTATTATTATTGGTTAAAAGAAAATACACAACTTATTCAAATGTGTGACAAAATTTGAATATATTAAAAAATAGACCAGAGTAATTTCTTGCAGAGTTAAATTCATTAATTCAGTAAACTTAATTAACATGTCCGGATAAAGCTGCAAACGGTGGCGGCGTTAGCAAACATCTTGAGCATTTTCATCCCTTGTTGATTTTTCCATCAATTATATTACTCCAAAACTTTCGTATTTTCTTACATGCAAGAATGTTCACCTGGAGTTTCCAAAACTTTCGTATTTTCTTCCATGCAAGAATGTCCGCCTGGAGTTCGGGAAGGCGACTATACGAGCCATGGTCCAAAGGGCACCGCGTGAAGGGGTCCGAGGGGGACTCCAGCAGGAGGCGAAGCAGCGTCGACTCGTCTATCACCATCTTGGACGAGTGCAGCAGTATCGGCGCCTCCATCACCGCCTGCGTCACGCTGTCTCTGAACTCTTCCGGGATCTCCTCCGATGATTCCTGACTTGGTACTGGGAAATGATGAAAGAAAATGCCGGAATCTACTGCCTTCTTGTTTAGGGAAGACAGACACTGTGCGTGATCAAGCCGCAGAACCTGAGACAATGATCTAAAATTTTTGTTTTTACATATGTTTTTGTAACAATTATCTAAGCGAGACACGAGCGTCATGTATCTGCTTCCTTTGTTATCTTGTAAGTTCGAGTAAATTGTAACAATTGAAACCGTGATAGTGACTAGGGTATCTGCAGCGACCTTAACAAGGCCAGGAGATTCATAAGCCCTCCTGAGTTTCCGTAAATCCAAAAACGCTAAATACAAATTGAAAGTTTTCTCGGACATATATAAACCATCCATTTTGCTTAAATTTAGGGATGCCTCTGCCATTTGCTTTAGAACCTGCACTAGATTGTAGAGTAATGATACTTCTGGTCCTACATTAAGTCTCCTTATCTGATCTGCGGCTGCAGCACCAATAGCAGCAAGGTGGCCATATTGATCAAGGCACATTAACATAACCATAAGGCTAATAGGTATTGTTATACGATCGCCCTCTGGAATAAGATGATCAAAATTCATATATTTTCTATTGATTAATAGTCCTGCAGCTGCTTGCATTCCCGAGGTGGCATCCTGCAAGAAATTCTTTGGCCAAAGGCTGATTAAGTAGACCATTTTCAGACGCAGGTACGGGTTAGGGCACATCTCCGGGTCCGTGAATATTTTTAGTATCCAGGGTTTTAATGTGGTAGACTCGAGTGCACTTAAATTTGTACTATTTTCAGGCGCCAAATATCGTGCTAGGTCAATAATTTCCCAAAAGACATATTCCCACTGCCCCGTCATCACAACTGAAGGCGTACGAAAGGAAAGAGTTAATGCACCTAAAATTCCAAGCTGAAATTTGCAAGCGCATAACATCGTTGAATTGTTATTATGCAATACATTAAGACTGTCTTTTGACGTGTTAATGAATTCTAAAATTTGGTCCCCAGAAAATTCTTCACCTAGAGTCCTGACGACGGTTAAGATCGACCGTGGAAGACTAGGAAAATAATCAGCTTGAGGAATTGTATCCATTGTCTCGGAAAGTGTCACTATGACAGTAAAAGATGTCACGCCAAAATGAAAATGAATAAGCTATCAGCTCTCTTTTGTTGTTGTTGTTGTCTCTCTTGTCTGCGGGTTAATATATAGGTCACCCTAAGAGGAGGTGACGTGAGATACCAGGAGAGTCAGGTGCATGTGAAGCCTGTTTGATGCTGCCTGGGTTGTTATTATTTTAAAATAATTTTCTAGAATAAAAATTCTTGAAACAAACCCAATATTTTATTTACCTGATTTCGATAATGTACGCATAAATTTAAACTCTTTGGCTTTAAATACCTGATATCATATATTATCAAGAACTAATCAATTTATTATCAAGAACTAATCAATTTATTTATCAAGAACTAATCAATTTATTATCAAGAATTAATCAATTTATTATCAATAACTAATCAATTTATTTTCAAGAACTAATCAATTTATTATCAAGAACTAATTAATGTATTATCCAGAACTAATTCATTTAATATTAAGAACTAATCAATTCATTATCAAGAACTAATCAATTTATTATCAAGAACTAATCAATTTATTATCAAGAATTAATCAATTTATTATCAAGAACTATTCAATTTAATATCAAGAACTAATTTATTATCAAAAAATAATTTATTATCAAAAAATAATTTATTATCAGGACCCAATTTATTATCAAGAACTAATTTATTATCACGAACTAATTTATTATTCATAACTAATTTATTACATAAGAACATAAGAACAAAGGTAACTGCAGAAGGCCTATTGGCCCATACGAGGCAGCTCCTATTCTATAACCACCCAATCCCACTCATATACTTGTCCAACCCGTGCTTGAAACAATCGAGGGACCCCACCTCCACAATGTTACGCGGCAATTGGTTCCACAAATCAACAACCCTGTTACTGAACCAGTATTTACCCAAGTCTTTCCTAAATCTAAACTTATCCAATTTATATCCATTGTTTCGTGTTCTGTCCTGTGTTGATACTTTTAATACCCTATTAATATCCCCCCGGTTATGTCCATTCATCCACTTGTAAACCTCTATCATGTCACCCCTAACTCTTCGCCTTTCCAGTGAATGCAACTTAAGCTTTGTTAATCTTTCTTCATATGAAAGATTTCTAATTTGGGGAATTAACTTAGTCATCCTACGCTGGACACGTTCAAGTGAATTTATATCCATTCTATAATATGGCGACCAAAACTGAACTGCATAATCTAAATGGGGCCTAACTAGAGCAAGATATAGCTTGAGAACCACACCAGGTGTCTTGTTACTAACGCTGCGATTAATAAATCCAAGTGTCCGATTTGCCTTATTACGAACATTTATGCATTGATCCTTTTGTTTTAAATTCTTACTAATCATAACTCCCAGATCCCTTTCGCAATCCGACTTCGCAATCACAACACCATCTAGCTCGTATCTTGTAACTCTATCATCATTACCTAACCTCAGAACTTTACATTTATCAGCATTAAACTGCATCTGCCAATCCTTTGACCATTTCAAAACCCTATCTAGATCAACTTGAAGTGATAGTGAGTCCTCCTCCGAATTAATTTCCCTACCGATTTTCGTATCATCGGCAAATTTGCAAATGTTGCTACTCAAACCTGAATCTAAATCATTTATATATATTATAAACAACAGAGGTCCCAGGACAGAGCCTTGAGGCACTCCACTTACAACATTTTCCCACTCTGACTTGATTCCATTTATACTAACTCTCTGTTTCCTTTGGTATAGCCATGCCCTAATCCAGCTTAATATAGCACCCCCAATACCATGAGACTCTATTTTTTTAATCAGTCTTTCATGTGGCACTGTATCAAAAGCTTTGCTAAAGTCAAGGTATACAACATCGCAATCCTTACCACTATCAACTGCCTCAACAATGCTAGAATAAAAAGATAACAAATTTGTTAAACATGAACGGCCATTTATAAAACCATGTTGCGACTCAATTATTAATTTATGTTTTTCAAGATGAAGACGAATTTTATTTGCTATTATAGATTCGAGTAACTTTCCCACAATAGACGTTAGGCTAATTGGTCGATAGTTAGACGCAAGTGATCTATCTCCTTTCTTAAAAACTGGTATCACATTAGCAACTTTCCAAAACTCTGGCACTCTGCCTGACTCTATTGATTTATTAAATATGGTTGACAGTGGGTCACAAAGCTCCTCTTTGCATTCTTTAAGCACCCTAGCAAACACTTCATCCGGCCCTGGGGATTTGTTTGGTTTGAGTTTTACTATTTGTTTAAGAACATCCTCCCTGGTAACTGCTAAACTCGTCAACCTGTCCTCGTCCCCACCCACATAGACTTGTTCGGCTGAAGGCATATTGTTAAGTTCCTCTTTAGTAAATACAGATACAAAATATTTATTAAAAATACTACTCATCTCTTCATCACTATCTGTTATTTGACCTGTCTCAGTTTTTAATGGACCTATCCTTTCCCTAGTCTTAGTACGATATAACTGAAAAAACCCTTTAGGATTTGTCTTTGCTTGCCCTGCTATGCGAACTTCATAGTTTCTTTTTGCTTTCCTTATCTCTTTTTTAACATTTCTAACCAGTTGTACGAATTCCTGTTCTAAAGTGACCTCCCCATTTTTAATCCTTTTGTACCAAGCTCTCTTTTTACCTATAAGGTTCTTCAAATTCTTTGTTATCCACTTTGGGTAATTAGTATACGATCTATTCAATTTGTATGGTATACTACGCTCCTGTGCTTTGTTTAGAATATTCTTAAATAAGTTATATATTGAATCCACATCGAAATCCCCATTTAAGTCACCTATCGCTGGGTTCATGTCTCGCTCCAAGACCGGCCCACACCCCATACCCAAGCCTTTCCAATCAATTTGACCCAAAAAATTTCTTAGGCTATTAAAATCAGCTTTTCGAAAATCTGGCACTTTAACAGAATTTTCTCCTACTGGTCTATTCCATTCTATGCTAAATCTGATTTCTTTGTGATCACTGCTCCCTAGCTCACTCCCTATTTCGATGTCATTAATTTGCGTTTCCCTGTTAGTTAACACTAAATCTAAAATATTATTTTCCCGTGTTGGTTCCTTAATGTGTTGCGTAAGAAAGCAATCGTCAATTAATTCTAGAAAATCTTCTGCTTCACTATTCCCTGTTTTGTTCAACCAGTTTATTCCGCTAAAATTAAAGTCACCCATGACATAAATACTGTTAGATCTAGATGCTCTAGATATTTCATCCCATAGATGCTTTGCTTTCATTCTGTCTAAATTTGGTGGCCTATATATTACTCCTATTATAATATTATTAGCTTTTTCGTTTAATTCAATCCAAATAGTTTCTGTGTGTGGCTCTGTTTTGATTCCCTCTTTGAGACTACATTTCAAATTGTCCCTAACATATATGGCTACTCCACCTCCTCGTCTAATATATCTATCTGTGTGAAATAGTTTAAATCCATATATTTGATATTCAGCTAATAGTTCTCTATTTTCTACATTCATCCACGTTTCGGTAAGTGCAATAATATCTATTTTTTCTGTGCAGACAAGAGCATTTAATTCGTTAATTTTATTTCTTAGACTTCTACTGTTAGTGTAATATACCCTAAGTGAATTGTTATTTTGCGGACCTTCTCTTTCCCTGATCGTTTTGCCAATTCCTTTCTCCCACAAACACATACTTTTATTACCTCCTTCCTCCAAATCAATTCCCATACCTCTATCTACTAACAGTTTAAACCCAAACAAACACCTCTAACCACTTCTTCTAGCGAGTTCGCAACAGCAACAACCCCAGCTCTCGATAGATGCACCCCATCACGAGCATACATTTCATTTCTTCCATAGAAGTGTTCCCAGTTGTCTATGAAAGATATTGCATTTGATTTGCAATATCTTTCCAGCCGGCAATTGACACCAAGTGCCCTCGATATCCATTCATTTCCCACTCCCTTTCTTGGAAGAATGCCACATATGATCGGGATTCCTCCCTTGCTCCTAACTAACTCTATGGCTGTTTTATACCTCTGAATCAGTTCCTCACTCCTGACTCGACCAACATCATTTCCTCCCACGCTAATGCAAATAATGGGATTGTTCCCATTACCAGCCATAATATCATTCATGTTGTTTATAATATCACCAATGCCAGCTCCGGGATAGCAAACCCTTAACCTGTTCCCCCTATCTCTAGCACAAAACGTTCTATCCAAATACCTTATCTGGGAATCTCCCACAACTAATGTTTGCTTAGGTACTTCCTTTACTTTCTGAGGGGCCTGCGCTTCCTTTCTCTTCGTTGCTTTCCCTTTTGCGCGATCCACAGTCTCTCCACAGCACTCGTCCTCCAAAACGTCAAATGAATTTGAAGTTGCTATGGCGTTTGAAGGCGGCTTTATCAAAGTCTTCTTAAGGCCCCTGTCTTTCGCAACTCTCCAAGACGAGGTCCCTTTACTGCTGGTCTCCTCCTTCGTTACTTCTCGTTGTTTTTTAAGCTGACGCACCTCCTCCCGCAGAGAGTCCAACTCTGTCCTCAGGGCTCCCACTAGAGTCACCAGGTCCTTCACTACAACTTCCATATTGCTATGATAAAATAACAACACTCAGGAGCTCCGGTTAACACAACCTCTCACTGTGACTTCACCTGACCGACTGCTTGACTTCACCTGACCGACTGCTTATAATTATCTATAACTAATTTATTATCAAGAACTATTTTATTATCAAGAACTAATTTATTATCAAAAACTATTTTATTATCAAGAACTAATTTATTATCAAGAACTATAATTAGCCTAACGTCTACTGTGGTAAAATTACTTGAATCGATAATTGCAAATATTTAAGAACATAAGTCAGCTTAAGAACAAAAGAGCATAAGAATATAGACAACTGCAGAAGGCCTATTGGTCCATACCATGCAGCTTTAATTTATAACTAGAGAGTGAGCTACGGAACAGTGATCATAAAGAAATCAGATTTAACATAGAATGGAATAGATCTGTAGGAGAAAATTCTGTTAAAGTGCCTGATTTTCGAAAAGCTGATTTCAATAGCCTAAGAAATTTTTTGTGTCAAATAGATTGGAATGTCTTGGGGATAGGACACCTTTTTTACCTTATAGGTAAAAAGAGAGCTTGGTACAAAAGGATTAAGAATGGGGAGGTCAGTTTAGAACAGGAATTCAAACAACTGGTTAGAAATGTTAAAAAAGAGATTAGGAAAGCAAAAAGAAACTATGAAGTTCGTATAGCAGGGCAAGCAGAGTCAAATCCTAAAGTTTTTTTTCAGTTATATCGAACTAAGACTAGGGAGAGGATAGGTCCATTAAAATCTGAGACAAGTCAAATAACGGATAAAGACAAGGAGATGAGTAGTATTTTTAACAAATATTTTATATCTGTATATACTAAAGAACTTAACAATATGCCTTCAGCCGAACAAGTCTATGTGAGTGGGGATGAGGACAGGTTGACTAGTTTAGCAGTTACCAGGAATAATGTAATTAAACAATTAGAAAAACTAAAACCAAACAAATCCCCAGGGCCAGATGAAGTGTTTGCCAGGGTGCTTAAAGAATGCAAAGAGGAGCTTTCCGAGCCATTGTCTACCATATTTAATAAATCAATAGTCAGGCAGAGTGCCCGAGTCATGGAAGGTAGCTAATGTGGTATCAATTTTTAAGAAAGGAGATAGATCACTTGCGTCAAACTATCGGCCAATTAGCCTAACGTCTATTGTGGGAAAGTTACTTGAATCAATAATTGCAAATACAATTCGTCTCCATCTTGAAAAACATAAATTAATAAATGAGTCGCAACATGGTTTTACAAATGGCCGTTCATGTTTAACAAATTTACTAACTTTTTATTCCAGCAAAGTTGAGGCAGTTGATAGTGGTAAGGATTGTGATGTTGTGTACCTTGACATTAGCAAAGCTTTTGATACAGTGCCACATGAAAGACTAATTAAAAAGATGGTATTGGGGGTGCTATATTATGGTATTATCTCATGGTATTGGGGGTGCTATATTAAGCTGGATTAGCGCAGGGCTATACCAAAGGAAACGGAGAGTAAGTATAAATGGAGTCAAGTCAGAGTGGGAAAATGTTGTAAGTGGAGTGCCTCAAGGCCCTGTCATGGGACCTCTGTTGTTTATAATATATATAAATGATTTAGATTCAGGTTTGAGTAGCAACATTTGCAAATTTGCCGATGATACGAAAATCGGTAGGGAAATTAATTCGGAGGAGGACTCACTATCACTTCAAGTTGATCTAGATAGGGTTTTGAAATGGTCGAAGGATTGGCAGATGCAGTTTAATGCTGATAAATGTAAAGTTCTGAGGTTAGGTAATGATGATAGGGTTACAAGATACGAGCTAGATGGTGTTAAGAACATAAGAACATAAGAACAAAGGTAACTGCAGAAGGCCTATTGGCCCATACGAGGCAGCTCCTATTCTATAACCACCCAATCCCACTCATATACTTGTCCAACCCGTGCTTGAAACAATCGAGGGACCCCACCTCCACAATGTTACGCGGCAATTGGTTCCACAAATCAACAACCCTGTTACTGAACCAGTATTTACCCAAGTCTTTCCTAAATCTAAACTTATCCAATTTATATCCATTGTTTCGTGTTCTGTCCTGTGTTGATACTTTTAATACCCTATTAATATCCCCCCGGTTATGTCCATTCATCCACTTGTAAACCTCTATCATGTCACCCCTAACTCTTCGCCTTTCCAGTGAATGCAACTTAAGCTTTGTTAATCTTCCTTCATATGAAAGATTTCTAATTTGGGGAATTAACTTAGTCATCCTACGCTGGACACGTTCAAGTGAATTTATATCCATTCTATAATATGGCGACCAAAACTGAACTGCATAATCTAAATGGGGCCTAACTAGAGCAAGATATAGCTTGAGAACCACACCAGGTGTCTTGTTACTAACGCTGCGATTAATAAATCCAAGTGTCCGATTTGCCTTATTACGAACATTTATGCATTGATCCTTTTGTTTTAAATTCTTACTAATCATAACTCCCAGATCCCTTTCGCAATCCGACTTCGCAATCACAACACCATCTAGCTCGTATCTATCTAGCTCGTGTTGAGATTGCGAAGTCGAATTGCGAAAGGGATCTAGGAGTTATGATTAGTAAGAATTTAAAACAAAAGGATCAATGCATAAATGTTCGTAATAAGGCAAATCGGACACTTGGATTTATTAATCGCAGCGTTAGTAACAAGACACCTGGTGTGGTTCTCAAGCTATATCTTGCTCTAGTTAGGCCCCATTTAGATTATGCAGTTCAGTTTTGGTCGCCATATTATAGAATGGATATAAATTCACTTGAACGTGTCCAGCGTAGGATGACTAAGTTAATTCCCCAAATTAGAAATCTTTCATGCGAAGAAAGATTAACAAAGCTTAAGTTGCATTCACTGGAAAGGCGAAGAGTTAGGGATGACATGATAGAGGTTTACAAGTGGGTGAATGGACATAACAAAGGGGATATTAATAGGGTATTAAAAGTATCAACACAAGACAGAACACGAAACAATGGGTATAAATTGGATAAGTTTAGATTTAATCAATCACTCCTACTCTCAATCACTCCTACTCTCATTCTTACTCTTACTCTTACTCCCAATCACTCTTACTCTCAATCACTCTTATTCTCATTCTTACTCTTACTCTCACTCTTACTCTTACTCCCAATCACTCTTACTCTCAATCACTCTTACTCTCAATCACTCTTATTCTCATTCTTACTCCTACTCTCACTCTAACTCCTACTCCCAATCACTCTTACTCCCAATCACTCTTACTCTCAATCACTCTTACTCCCAATCACTCTTACTCTCAATCACTCTTACTCTCAATCACTCTTACTCTCAATCACTCTTACTCTCAATCACTCTTACTCTCAGTCACTCTTACTCTCACTCTAACTCTCAATCACTCTTACTCTCATACTCACCCTTACTCTCAATCACTTTACTCTCACTCTTACTCATTCTGTCACCCTTACTCTCACTCTTACTCACTCTGTCACTCTTACTCACTCTCAGTCACTCTTACTCACTCTCAGTCACTCTTACTTATACTCACTCTTACTCACACTTGCACACTCTCTGGCACTCTCACTCACCTTCAGTCACTCTAACCCACTCTCGCTCACTCTTACTCACTCTAGTTAATAAGAACACGCCAATATAAGACAACAAAACGTTTTCAGATTCTTTCTCACCACTTTCCAGCAACTTTTATAATTTATATAAATTATCTTAGGGAATAATACATAAATTATATATTTAAACATGATATTAGTGTTTAGTGGAATGCATAAGGAGTCAAATTGTGTTAAAAAGAGCGATTTTTAGAAAATTTGGAAAACTACTTTTTTCTGTTCATATTATAACTAAATGGATTTTAAAGGTTTCACTCAGCCAATATATATCATTCACAATTTATTAATGAATTTTACAAAAAAACACCATAAATTTTATATTTAAACATGTAAAAACTATTTGTTTTACATTTGGAAGAAAATAATTGTAGAAAAACAATTTATAATTAAACCTTTGTGTTTGGATTTTTTGAGTAAAAGTTTCTCAAAGGCTCTCCTGCACCATTCTCAATGCAAATCATTCCCACACCTATGGGAAGAGATAGGCGAACGTTGTGTAGATGATTTGTGTTTGCTGGGATAGATATTGGTGAGCGCTGCTCACGACATAGAAGATACTCTGGCTAAATAGCTGACTAAAGGGGAATGGGGAGGGAAAACTGAATTACCTACTTCCACCTCAATGATGTGGACTTGTCCTCTGTTGAAAGTTGAATTGTAGCTCCTGGTCCCGGCTCTCGACTCGCTGTAGGGAATGCCCCCACACACACACTGATGCTCCCTCCAGGAACCCAATCAACACTCAAAAACGCATCTTCACCGTGCTCTATCCTCTGCTGGCCCGTGCTCCTCCACAACCTCTTGAAGGGTTGGAGTCGGTCTCCTGGTCGTCGACTTCTCCTCACAACTACGTCTGCAGTCCTTTCTCTCGGCTGCAGTCGTTCTGATTCCCAGTTAGCTTCGTTCTTCTCCTGCCTCTCGGCGGATTGGCCCAGCCGCTACGTCGTCACCTAAACTGGTGAAACTGCACAGTCGTCCCGGACGTCACTGCTCAGACTTCACTTCTTGCAACACACCTGTCACTGGAGCACTTGCTGCTCATTTCTCGTCAATTCCTTCTTCGGTCCAACACATGGAATATAGGAAGACCTCACAGGGTGCTTGCAGACTACAGGATGAAGCGTAAATCCACCGGATCTGGGGCGAAAACTCTCAGACTGACAGGACCCCCTATCGCACGTTTGACCTCCTCGACGTGTCGTGTCAAACTCCGTGGCGCCACGGCCCGCGCCGTCCGGACCCCCCTGCACTCGTGACGTGTCTTGGCGTGAAAATGTAGGGTCCAGCGACATCTTGGCGTCCTAAAGGGCCTAAACCACTGGCCAAAACACTCTTCTTTTGCCATTTTCTTGCCAACGCGAGAACACTTTATGCTCCCACATATGGCAAATTGTTCCCGGAACGTAGAGAACGTTCGGGTAAAGTGAATATGACTCTTACAGCTGGCGTGGGAGAAATATAAGGGGGGAACACCGTCACAAGGTAGACTCGTTTACTCATCCCCCTCGTGGTCGTCGCCGTCAACCCCTTTGAGTTGTGTAGATCACCTTTGTTGGTAGGACCCTTCCTTCCTCTGTCATTCTTGCTGGTGCCAGGTGCTCTGTCCAGGAGTATATTCCTTCTCCTCGGCTTTGTAACAAGTGCTGGAGGTTTGGGCATGGTGCCCTCCGCTGCTCTGGGACTGTCTCTCTCTGTTCTTTGTGTGGGGGTGAAGGTCACTCTAAGTCGGAGTGCACTTCTCCCCAAGCTCGCTGCCTCAACTGTGGTGAGGCCCATCCTACCTTCTCCCGTGCCTGTATCCATTACAAGCTTGAGGCAGCCATCCTCAACTTGAAGCACCAGGAGCGTTTATCTTTTCCCGAGGTGAGGCGCCAGGTTTGCCGGCTCCCGCCTTATGCTAACGTCTCTTATGCTCGCGTGTTGCGCTCTTCCTCTTCTCGTCCTTCCCACCTTCCTTAGACTCACAACCGTTTCCGGGCCTTGGACCCTGATACGCCCACTGCCCCCTCCTCTGTTCCTTTAAGTTCTGTCCCGAAGGGTCCCCCTCCTGGTCCTCTGTCTGGGGTTCCCCTTCTTTTTACCCGGTCTGTCATGTCTCTTGTGTCTTCTTCCTCGTCTCCCTCCGATCCTCTTTCCCATCCTTCTCCTCCATCTATTGACTCTCCCCGCCGCCTGTCGGTGCAGGCGGATGTACATCGCTCTCCTAACGGCCGTCGTGTGTGCTCTCATTCAGCTTCTCCTGTTGAGACACTGGAATCCGTTGCCCAGTACGTAGTTGCTGGGACACCAGTCTCTTTACGTCAGAAGCGTAAGCCTGGCTCCTCTCCTTCCTCCTCCCTGGCGGGTAAGAAGGCTTGGCCCCTGCTACTGGCTCTATTGCTCCTTCCCCTCCCATTTCAGTGGTTGCGCCCCCTGTTCCTGCTATGGAGGTTTCTTTGGCCCCTGCTTCCCTCTCGGTTGCTGCCCTTGCTGAGGTGCACTCCCCTCTTTCTACTCTCCCTCTTCCTGCTGCTGTCCTTGACTGCTCCTCTCCGTTTTCTCGTCCTCTTTCTCCTCCTCCGGACCCCGCCCGCACACCTCTGGTCTGTTCTCCCGCTTCCTTCCCTCCGTCTTTGCTCAGTTTACCCATGCCCCCTAACCCTGACTTTGCTGACCCTGATATTCTTTAACGTGCTATATTGCTCTTTCGCCTTTGTTTCTTCCTTGTTCTCTGTTGTTGTCCTTTCTCTTCTCGTCGATGTCTATTCTTCAATGGAACGTTCGTGGTTATTATGCCAATTTCCTCGAACTCCAACTTCTGATTTCGCGGTTTTCGCCCCTTTGTGTCTGTCTCCAGGAGCCGATGCTTGGTGCTCGTCCTGGTCGTTTTCGTGGCTATTTCTTTCCCTCCCCTCTCCCAGCCGTTGCTGGGGCTCCTAATTCTTCTGCTCTCTCGATTCGCGCTGATATTCCCATCGTCCACTTACTTTTTCCTTGGCCTCTCCATTGTTCTCCTGCTCGTATCTTTGTGAGGAAATGGTACACAGTTTGTTCTATTTATCTCCCCCCGAGTGTCCCGCTTTCTCATCCTGATTTGAAACACCTCCTGGACTCCTTACCAGAGCCTGTGCTCCTGCTGGGTGATTTCAATTGTCGTCAATCTCTTTGGGGTGTTGTTCTAACACCCGAGGTCGCCTTCTTGAGCCGTTTATCCTCTCTTGTTACCTGTCTCTTCTGAATTCTGGTGAGCCCACTCATTTGGACTCTCGGACTCGCACCCTTTCCTGTCTTGACCTTTCTCTCTGCTCTTCTTCTCTTTCCTTAGATTTCACATGGCAGGTTCTTAATGACCTCCATGGCAGTGACCATTTCCCCATCCCTGTTTCCTTTTTCTCTTTTCGCCCTTCCCTCTCCTTCCCTAGGTGGCAGTTCGCTAAGGCGGACTGGAACGTATTTACCCTGAGTGCTGCTCTCCCTGACTTTTCCCTCGTGCGCTCCGCCTTTTTCATGACACTGTCTTCGATGTTGCCCTCTGCTCTATTCCTCGCTCTTCCTCTCAGGGTCCACGGAAGTGGACCCTGGTGGAATGCAGACTGTGCTCGGGCTGTCCGCTATAAGCGTGCAGCCTGGAAGAGGCCCTCAAGGTCGTCAAACTGTCAAATCAATCATTAAGTTCTGAGTAATCTGCAAAAGATACAACGCTCGAGTGTGTCCTTACCCAGAACCTCCACCACTCCCTAAGGAGAGAGTAGTTCATCTTCGTCCCTTTGAGACCACTGGTGTCGATTACACAGGAACCTTGCTTCTCACTGGCAATCCAGATAAGATACCAGTGAAAGCTTATATTTGCCTCTTCACGTGTGCTACCACACGAGGCGTACATCTAGAAGTGACTTCTGACATGAGTGCCGAATCCTTCATCCAAGCTTTTCGTAGATTTTCAGCTTGCAGATCCTGTCCCAAACTAATGATATTTGATAATGGTTCAAATTTTGTGGCAGGAGAAGCCTGCCTTACGAGAGATATGGAATCATCCAGAAGTGCAGTCTGTCATGCAGAGACGACAATGCCACTGGAAATTTATTGCTCCAAGAGCCCCCTGGCAAGGTCGGTTCTACAAACGTATGATAGGGACTGTCAAGAAATGTTTAAGGAAGACCTTGCATTGACAGAAAATTGGTTACTCTGAACTCCAAACGCTCGTCATGGAAATTGAGGCGCGAGTCAACAATCGTCCATTAACTTACCTATCAGATGATTTCTCACAGAGAGAGCCTCTGAGTCCCTCATATTTAATGCATGGAGGCCTGCTGAGCCCTTTGATACCTTTGGCAGAAGAGGATCCCGTCGACCCTTCCCATGTAACCAAGAGTGACTTAGTGGAAAGTTACCAACATCTCTCGAGAGTAATTGAAAGGTGGAATGAGGTGTGGACTCGAGAGTACTTCACAGCTCTACGAGAGTACCACTATAGAGCTTCGAGCCCCTATAATAAAATTCAACTCAAACCAGGAGACCTAGTATTGGTTGACAGTGATGGACCAAGGTCAGAATGGCCTATAGGCAAAATTGTCTCTATCCACCCAGATCACCAAGGCATCCTGAGAGTAGTACGGGTTTTGTGCCGAGGCACTACTACCCTAAAAACATTAGAGAAGTTGGTACCTCTCGAATTAGCAGAACGAGAGTGTTTAACAGAACCAGCTTCACCTACAGTTTCCGAGGACAACAATTCTGATCCACAGAGCACCCGCCCAACTAGAGCAGCTGCTCAACAATGCAAACGGAAACTACAAGCTTTTTATAGCTCTGACTAGGAGCAAATAATTTCCCAGCCAATTTGAGTAATCATGATGATGCTGTGTTGTGATGTCAAGTAACAAATCAGTTACAAGTCACAATGACCCAAGACATTCACCTCACAGTGGATTCTCAGTTACTTTAAATTGTATAATTTAATCCATAATTTGTTTGTGCAGGCTATCAACTATAACATTATTTCATCTAGAGCATCTATGAGTTTGCAAAACTTTAAGACTTAGTAACATAACCGTTACATGTCATCGCGACACCAGTCAAGGAATACATTGTAGGCTTTATTAGTCAATAACTTTAGATGATTCACAATTCCATGTTTTCCATTTAACATGAGTTCATTTACAAGACTTAAAGTCTTGTATGTCCTTGACAATTACGGGACATCCGTTATGTGTGTACTAACGTACTAACATACTAACATTAATACTAACTTCGGGATAGGTATGTCACTGCGACCCGAGTTTTCTCCCCCTAGAGTTATGTTGGAAATTTCCAACACTAACAAACTACTATTGTATTATAATACATCATCATCATTATATACTAACTACAGTAGTTATTAATTTCATTATTGGTAGTGTAAACATAAATTAAACCATTTCATCTGCGTATTAGTGCTAGAATTCTCATGAAATTGAGTAGCAAAATTGCGTCAGATAATGTCTAGATAGACACGTTTATTACAAATGTGTTAGAGAATTGAATGTGGTTCTCTAAAATTATCAGTATTTCGTGTAATAATTACCTACGGATAATATGACTCCCGATAATCTAAAACCGAGAGTTAATAACTGAAATTATTATCAGTAGCAGTTTTATCTGTTACGTACGAATGCTATGGAGATAATAAAAATCATCTCCATTTCTTGTTTAACACCATTAAACGAGAATATGATAATATTTACGTCCCTATAATTGCAACCCAGTTCTCATTAACGTATTACATCAATAATTACGCAGAAAAGAGTTATCCGTGATTAATAATTTCTGTGGTGAATGTGAGAGACGGGTTGAGGGAAGGCGGAGACGCCATTGTACACAAGGCATCCCTGGCGTGAAGAGTGGCGAGACACGTGATAGTGACTGGGGAGTTTTTATCGACAAGAATTACGTTGATACAAGTTTAATAGTCAACAATTACCTATTCACGTGTTCTATAGTGCCCTGCCAGTTAATAACGCGTCAACAATTGAAGCCACGACCCGTAATTACACGTACACAGCAGTGGACACCTGGGACTCGCTGACGCGGTTTCGGCAGACCTTAGTATTTGATACGCTTATGTTAAGTATACCATTCTCGTTTGATGCATCATCCTAGATTGTATATGTGTGGGTAGTCAGTCGTTATACAGCATGGATACCTAATACACAACGTTAGTTTATTTTCCACATGTTCTCAGTGTTCATGAATATTTGAAATAATTCGTAGCCTAATCAAATGCTACTTAAATTTCTCTGATTTCGGCGTGTATACGAGGAGTCGACAAGTTGTTTCTCATCATTTGTGATATTCACCTCGGGTTCTTTCTTTTTTGGGATTCAGTGACCACGAGGACAAATGATGAAATGGCGTTACAGAAATCGTCTTACAGATAAGACATTTATTTCGTACAAATTTATCTAAGATTATTACTGATTTCCATATCATGCATATATGATCTTTACAGTGAATAATTTATTGCCAGAAATAATGATTTGGTAATTAATATGTTTGCTCTTACTGTTGCTCAATAATTCATAATCTTTAATATTCATAGTATTATATTATAAATATTCATAATATTAATATTCATGTTATATTATCATAGCAATATGGAAGTTGTAGTGAAGGACCTGGTGACTCTAGTGGGAGCCCAGAGGACAGAGTTGGACTCTCTGCGGGAGGAGGTGCGTCAGCTTAAAAAACAACGAGAAGTAACGAAGGAGGAGACCAGCAGTAAAGGGACCTCGTCTTGGAGAGTTGCGAAAGACAGGGGCCTTAAGAAGACTTTGATAAAGCCGCCTTCAAACGCCATAGCAACTTCAAATTCATTTGACGTTTTGGAGGACGAGTGCTGTGGAGAGACTGTGGATCGCGCAAAAGGGAAAGCAACGAAGAGAAAGGAAGCGCAGGCCCCTCAGAAAGTAAAGGAAGTACCTAAACAAACATTAGTTGTGGGAGATTCCCAGATAAGGTATTTGGATGGAACGTTTTGTGCTAGAGATAGGGGGAACAGGTTTGCTATCCCGGAGCTGGCATTGGTGATATAATAAACAACATGAATGATATTATGGCTGGTAATGGGAACAATCCCATTATTTGCATTAGCGTGGGAGGAAATGATGTTGGTTGAGTCAGGAGTGAGGAACTGATTCAGAGGTATAAAACAGCCATAGAGTTAGGAGCAAGGGAGGAATCCCGATCATATGTGGCATTCTTCCAAGAAAGGGAGTGGGAAATGAATGGATATCGAGGGCACTTGGTGTCAATTGCCGGCTGGAAAGATATTGCAAATCAAATGCAATATCTTTCATAGACAACTGGGAACACTTCTATGGAAGAAATGAAATGTATGCTCGTGATGGGGTGCATCTATCGAGAGCTGGGGTTGTTGCTGTTGCGAACTCGCTAGAAGAAGTGGTTAGAGGTGTTTGTTTGGGTTTAAACTGTTAGTAGATAGAGGTATGGGAATTGATTTGGAGGAAGGAGGTAATAAAAGTATGTGTTTGTGGGAGAAAGGAATTGGCAAAACGATCAGGGAAAGAGAAGGTCCGCAAAATAACAATTCACTTAGGGTATATTACACTAACAGTAGAAGTCTAAGAAATAAAATTAACGAATTAAATGCTCTTGTCTGCACAGAAAAAATAGATATTATTGCACTTACCGAAACGTGGATGAATGTAGAAAATAGAGAACTATTAGCTGAATATCAAATATATGGATTTAAACTATTTCACACAGATAGATATATTAGACGAGGAGGTGGAGTAGCCATATATGTTAGGGATAATTTGAAATGTAGTCTCAAAGAGGGAATCAAAACAGAGCCACACACAGAAACTATTTGGATTGAATTAAACGAAAAAGCTAACAATATTATAATAGGAGTAATATATAGGCCACCAAATTTAGACAGAATGGAAGCAAAGCATCTATGGGATGAAATATCTAGAGCATCTAGATCTAACAGTATTTATGTCATGGGTGACTTTAATTTTAGCGGAATAAACTGGTTGAACAAAACAGGGAATAGTGAAGCAGAAGATTTTCTAGAATTAATTGACGATTGCTTTCTTACGCAACACATTAAGGAACCAACACGGGAAAATAATATTTTAGATTTAGTGTTAACTAACAGGGAAACGCAAATTAATGACATCGAAATAGGGAGTGAGCTAGGGAGCAGTGATCACAAAGAAATCAGATTTAGCATAGAATGGAATAGACCAGTAGGAGAAAATTCTGTTAAAGTGCCAGATTTTCGAAAAGCTGATTTTAATAGCCTAAGAAATTTTTTGGGTCAAATTGATTGGAAAGGCTTGGGTATGGGGTGTGGGCCGGTCTTGGAGCGAGACATGAACCCAGCGATAGGTGACTTAAATGGGGATTTCGATGTGGATTCAATATATAACTTATTTAAGAATATTCTAAACAAAGCACAGGAACGTAGTATACCATACAAATTGAATAGATCGTATACTAATGACCCAAAGTGGATAACAAAGAATTTGAAGAACCTTATAGGTAAAAAGAGAGCTTGGTACAAAAGGATTAAAAATGGGGAGGTCACTTTAGAACAGGAATTCGTACAACTACATAAGAACATAAGAACAAAGGCAACTGCAGAAGGCCTGTTGGCCCATACGAGGCAGCTCCCATTTATAACCACCCAATCCCACTCATATACATGTCCAACCCATGCTTGAAACAATCGAGGGACCCCACCTCCACAATGTTACGCGGCAATTGGTTCCACAAATCAACAACCCTGTTACTGAACCAGTATTTACCCAAGTCTTTCCTAAATCTAAACTTATCCAATTTATATCCATTGTTTCGTGTTCTGTCCTGTGTTGATACTTTTAATACCCTATTAATATCCCCCCGGTTATGTCCATTCATCCACTTGTAAACCTCTATCATGTCACCCCTAACTCTTCGCCTTTCCAGTGAATGCAACTTAAGCTTTGTTAATCTTTCTTCATATGAGAGATTTCTAATTTGGGGAATTAACTTAGTCATCCTACGCTGGACACGTTCAAGTGAATTTATATCCATTCTATAATATGGCGACCAAAACTGAACTGCATAATCTAAATGGAGCCTAACTAGAGCAAGATATAGCTTGAGAACCACACCAGGTGTCTTGTTACTAACACTGCGATTAATAAATCCAAGTGTCCGATTTGCCTTATTACGAACATTTATGCATTGATCCTTTTGTTTTAAATTCTTGCTAATCATAACTCCTAGATCCCTTTCGCAATTCGACTTCGCAATCTTAACACCATCTAGCTCGTATCTTGTAACCCTATCATCATTACCTAACCTCAGAACTTTACATTTATCAGCATTAAACTGCACCTGTCAATCCTTCGACCATTTCAAAACCCTATCTAGATCAACTTGAAGTGATAGTGAGTCCTCCTCCGAATTAATTTCCTACCGATTTTTGTATCATCGGCAAATTTGCAAATGTTGCTACTCAAACCTGAATCTAAATCATTTATATATATTATAAACAACAGAGGTCCCAGGACAGAGCCCCGAGGCACCCCACTTACAATATTTTCCCACTCTGATTTGACTCCATTTATACTAACTCTCTGTTTCCTTTGGTATAGCCATGCCCTAATCCAGCTTAATATAGCACCCCCAATACCATGAGACTCTAACTTTTTAATCAGTCTTTCATGTGGCACTGTATCAAAAACTTTGCTAAAGTCAAGGTACACAACATCGCAATCCTTACCACTATCAACTGCCTCAACAATGCTAGAATAAAAAGATAACAAATTTGTTAAACATGAACGGCCATTTATAAAACCATGTTGCGACTCAATTATTAATTTATGTTTTTCAACTGGTTTTTACAACTGGTTAGAAATGTTGAAAAAGAGATAAGGAAAGCAAAAAGAAACTATGAAGTTCGCATAGCAGGGCAAGCAAAGACAAATCCTAAAGGGTTTTTTCAGTTATATCGTACTAAGACTAGGGAAAGGATAGGTCCATTAAAAACTGAGACAGGTCAAATAACAGATAGTGATGAAGAGATGAGTAGTATTTTTAATAAATATTTTGTATCTGTATTTACTAAAGAGGAACTTAACAATATGCCTTCAGCCGAACAAGTCTGTGGGTGGGGACGAGGACAGGTTGACGAGTTTAGCAGTTACCAGGGAGGATGTTCTTAAACAAATAGTAAAACTCAAACCAAACAAATCCCCAGGGCCGGATGAAGTGTTTGCTAGGGTGCTTAAAGAATGCAAAGAGGAGCTTTGTGACCCACTGTCAACCATATTTAATAAATCAATAGAGTCAGGCTGAGTGCCAGAGTTTTGGAAAGTTGCTAATGTGATACCAGTTTTTAAGAAAGGAGATAGATCACTTGCGTCTAACTATCGACCAATTAGCCTAACGTCTATTGTGGGAAAGTTACTCGAATCTATAATAGCAAATAAAATTCGTCTTCATCTTGAAAAACATAAATTAATAATTGAGTCGCAACATGGTTTTATAAATGGCCGTTCATGTTTAACAAATTTGTTATCTTTTTATTCTAGCATTGTTGAGGCAGTTGATAGTGGTAAGGATTGCGATGTTGTATACCTTGACTTTAGCAAAGCTTTTGATACAGTGCCACATGAAAGACTGATTAAAAAAATAGTCTCATGGTATTGGGGGTGCTATATTAAGCTGGATTAGGGCATGGCTATACCAAAGGAAACAGAGAGTTAGTATAAATGGAATCAAGTCAGAGTGGGAAAATGTTGTAAGTGGAGTGCCTCAAGGCTCTGTCCTGGGACCTCTGTTGTTTATAATATATATAAATGATTTAGATTCAGGTTTGAGTAGCAACATTTGCAAATTTGCCGATGATACGAAAATCGGTAGGGAAATTAATTCGGAGGAGGACTCACTATCACTTCAAGTTGATCTAGATAGGGTTTTGAAATGGTCAAAGGATTGGCAGATGCAGTTTAATGCTGATAAATGTAAAGTTCTGAGGTTAGGTAATGATGATAGAGTTACAAGATACGAGCTAGATGGTGTTGTGATTGCGAAGTCGGATTGCGAAAGGGATCTGGGAGTTATGATTAGTAAGAATTTAAAACAAAAGGATCAATGCATAAATGTTCGTAATAAGGCAAATCGGACACTTGGATTTATTAATCGCAGCGTTAGTAACAAGACACCTGGTGTGGTTCTCAAGCTATATCTTGCTCTAGTTAGGCCCCATTTAGATTATGCAGTTCAGTTTTGGTCGCCATATTATAGAATGGATATAAATTCACTTGAACGTGTCCAGCGTAGGATGACTAAGTTAATTCCCCAAATTAGAAATCTTTCATATGAAGAAAGATTAACAAAGCTTAAGTTGCATTCACTGGAAAGGCGAAGAGTTAGGGGTGACATGATAGAGGTTTACAAGTGGATAAATGGACATAACCGGGGGGATATTAATAGGGTATTAAAAGTATCAACACAGGACAGAACACGAAACAATGGATATAAATTGGATAAGTTTAGATTTAGGAAAGACTTGGGTAAATACTGGTTCAGTAACAGGGTTGTTGATTTGTGGAACCAATTGCCGCGTAACATTGTGGAGGTGGGGTCCCTCGATTGTTTCAAGCACGGGTTGGACAAGTATATGAGTGGGATTGGGTGGTTATAGAATAGGAGCTGCCTCGTATGGGCCAATAGGCCTTCTGCAGTTACCTTTGTTCTTATGTTATGTTCTTATAGTTTGAGTTATCATATCTTTGAATCTATCTTAGTTTAGATTTACTATGTTACTAACTCAACAATGAACTAGTGACGAACCACACTGGTTCCTAGATATATATGAATTTCAAGAAATACCCCCTAATGTTGATATTTGAGGCTTTGACTTTAATTAATTAATAATACAGTCTATTCATTATTTTCAAGTGATTATTCATTTAATTATTATCCATAGACACTGGTTCTCTAGTGTCATTTTAATGATCACTTTTACTCGTTTTCCCTCTTTTCTCAAAAGTGGGTGGTCCTTCGATTTATTTAAATACAAAAAGCAAATAATTGAATATATGAGTCAAGCCCCAGAAATCCAACAAGTGGTATTGGAATCGATTTGGAGAAAGGAGGTAATAAAAGAATGTGTTTGTGGGAGAAAAGAATTGGCAAAATGATCAGGAAAAGAGAGGAGCCTCAAAATAACAATTCACTTAGGGTATATTACACAAACAATAGAAGTCTAAGAAATAAAATAAACGATTTAAATGCTCTTGTCTGCACAGAAAAAATAAATATTATTGCACTTACCGAAACGTGGATGAATGTAGAAAATAGAGAGCTATTAGCTGAATATCAAATAAATGGATTTAAACTATTTCACACAGATACATATATTAGACGAGGAGGGGGAGTAGCCATATATGTTAGGGACAGTTTGAAATGTAGTCTCAAAGAGGGAATCAAAACTGAGCCACATACAGAAACTATTTGGATAGATTTAAACGAAAAAGCAAATAACATTATAATAGGAGTTATATATAGGCCACCAAATTTAGACAGAATGGGAGCAAAGCATCTTTGGGATGAAATATCTAGAGCATCTAGATCTTACAGTGTTTATGTCATGAGTGACTTTAATTTTAGTGGAATAAACTGGTTGAACAAAACAGGGAATAATGAAGCAGAAGATTTTCTAGAATTAACTGACGATTGCTTTCTTACGCAACACATTAAAGAACCAACGCGGGGAAAAAATATTTTAGATTTAGTGTTAACTAACAGGGAAACACAAATTAAGGACATCGAAATAGGGAGTGAGCTAAGGAACAGTGATCATAAATAAATTAGAATTAGCATTCAATGGATTAGATTTGTAGGAGAAAATTCTGTTAAAGTGCCTGATTTTCGAAAAGCTGATTTCAATAGTCCAAGAATTTTTTTTGGGTCAAATAGATTGGAAAGTCTTGGGTATGGGGTGTGGGCCGGTATTGGAGGTAGACGTAAACCCAGCAATAGGTGACGTAAAAGGGGTTTTCGATGTGGATTCAAAATATAACCTATTTAAAAATATTCTAACCTAAGCCCAGGAATGTAGTATACCATATAAATTTTATACCATATAAATTGACTTTGATAAAGCCGCCTTCAAACGCCATAGCAACTTCAAATTCATTTGACGTTTTGGAGGACGAGTGCTGTGGAGAGACTGTGGATCGCGCAAAAGGGAAAGCAACGAAGAGAAAGGAAGCGCAGGCCCCTCAGAAAGTAAAGGAAGTACCTAAGCAAACATTAGTTGTGGGAGATTCCCAGATAAGGTATTTGGATAGAACGTTTTGTGCTAGAGATAGGGGGAACAGGTTAAGGGTTTGCTATCCCGGAGCTGGCATTGGTGATATTATAAACAACATGAATGATATTATGGCTGGTAATGGGAACAATCCCATTATTTGCATTAGCGTGGGAGGAAATGATGTTGGTCGAGTCAGGAGTGAGGAACTGATTCAGAGGTATAAAACAGCCATAGAGTTAGTTAGGAGCAAGGGAGGAATCCCGATCATATGTGGCATTCTTCCAAGAAAGGGAGTGGGAAATGAATGGATATCGAGGGCACTTGGTGTCAATTGCCGGCTGGAAAGATATTGCAAATCAAATGCAATATCTTTCATAGACAACTGGGAACACTTCTATGGAAGAAATGAAATGTATGCTCGTGATGGGGTGCATCTATCGAGAGCTGGGGTTGTTGCTGTTGCGAACTCGCTAGAAGAAGTGGTTAGAGGTGTTTGTTTGGGTTTAAACTGTTAGTAGATAGAGGTATGGGAATTGATTTGGAGGAAGGAGGTAATAAAAGTATGTGTTTGTGGGAGAAAGGAATTGGCAAAACGATCAGGGAAAGAGAAGGTCCGCAAAATAACAATTCACTTAGGGTATATTACACTAACAGTAGAAGTCTAAGAAATAAAATTAACGAATTAAATGCTCTTGTCTGCACAGAAAAAATAGATATTATTGCACTTACCGAAACGTGGATGAATGTAGAAAATAGAGAACTATTAGCTGAATATCAAATATATGGATTTAAACTATTTCACACAGATAGATATATTAGACGAGGAGGTGGAGTAGCCATATATGTTAGGGACAATTTGAAATGTAGTCTCAAAGAGGGAATCAAAACAGAGCCACACACAGAAACTATTTGGATTGAATTAAACGAAAAAGCTAATAATATTATAATTGGAGTAATATATAGGCCACCAAATTTAGACAGAATGGAAGCAAAGCATCTATGGGATGAAATATCTAGAGCATCTAGATCTAACAGTATTTATGTCATGGGTGACTTTAATTTTAGCGGAATAAACTGGTTGAACAAAACAGGGAATAGTGAAGCAGAAGATTTTCTAGAATTAATTGACGATTGCTTTCTTACGCAACACATTAAGGAACCAACACGGGAAAATAATATTTTAGATTTAGTGTTAACTAACAGGGAAACGCAAATTAATGACATCGAAATAGGGAGTGAGCTAGGGAGCAGTGATCACAAAGAAATCAGATTTAGCATAGAATGGAATAGACCAGTAGGAGAAAATTCTGTTAAAGTGCCAGATTTTCGAAAAGCTGATTTTAATAGCCTAAGAAATTTTTTGGGTCAAATTGATTGGAAAGGCTTGGGTATGGGGTGTGGGCCGGTCTTGGAGCGAGACATGAACCCAGCGATAGGTGACTTAAATGGGGATTTCGATGTGGATTCAATATATAACTTATTTAAGAATATTCTAAACAAAGCACAGGAACGTAGTATACCATACAAATTGAATAGATCGTATACTAATGACCCAAAGTGGATAACAAAGAATTTGAAGAACCTTATAGGTAAAAAGAGAGCTTGGTACAAAAGGATTAAAAATGGGGAGGTCACTTTAGAACAGGAATTCGTACAACTGGTTAGAAATGTTAAAAAAGAGATAAGGAAAGCAAAAAGAAACTATGAAGTTCGCATAGCAGGGCAAGCAAAGACAAATCCTAAAGGGTTTTTTCAGTTATATCGTACTAAGACTAGGGAAAGTATAGGTCCATTAAAAACTGAGACAGGTCAAATAACAGATAGTGATGAAGAGATGAGTTGTATTTTTAATAAATATTTTGTATCTGTATTTACTAAAGAGGAACTTAACAATATGCCTTCAGCCGAACAAGTCTATGTGGGTGGGGACGAGGACAGGTTGACGAGTTTAGCAGTTACCAGGGAGGATGTTCTTAAACAAATAGTAAAACTCAAACCAAACAAATCCCCAGGGCCGGATGAAGTGTTTGCTAGGGTGCTTAAAGAATGCAAAGAGGAGCTTTGTGACCCACTGTCAACCATATTTAATAAATCAATAGAGTCAGGCAGAGTGCCAGAGTTTTGGAAAGTTGCTAATGTGATACCAGTTTTTAAGAAAGGAGATAGATCACTTGCGTCTAACTATCGACCAATTAGCCTAACGTCTATTGTGGGAAAGTTACTCGAATCTATAATAGCAAATAAAATTCGTCTTCATCTTGAAAAACATAAATTAATAATTGAGTCGCAACATGGTTTTATAAATGGCCGTTCATGTTTAACAAATTTGTTATCTTTTTATTCTAGCATTGTTGAGGCAGTTGATAGTGGTAAGGATTGCGATGTTGTATACCTTGACTTTAGCAAAGCTTTTGATACAGTGCCACATGAAAGACTGATTAAAAATATAGAGTCTCATGGTATTGGGGGTGCTATATTAAGCTGGATTAGGGCATGGCTATACCAAAGGAAACATAAGAACATAAGAACATAAGAACAAAGGTAACTGCAGAAGGCCTATTGGCCCATACGAGGCAGCTCCTATTCTATAACCACCCAATCCCACTCATATACTTGTCCAACCCGTGCTTGAAACAATCGAGGGACCCCACCTCCACAATGTTACGCGGCAATTGGTTCCACAAATCAACAACCCTGTTACTGAACCAGTATTTACCCAAGTCTTTCCTAAATCTAAACTTATCCAATTTATATAAATTGTTTCGTGTTCTGTCCTGTGTTGATACTTTTAATACCCTATTAATATCCCCCCGGTTATGTCCATTCATCCACTTGTAAACTTCTATCATGTCACCCCTAACTCTTCGCCTTTCCAGCGAATGCAACTTAAGCTTTGTTAATCTTTCTTCATATGAAAGATTTCTAATTTGGGGAATTAACTTAGTCATCCTACGCTGGACACGTTCAAGTGAATTTATATCCATTCTATAATATGGCTACCAAAACTGAACTGCATAATCTAAATGGGGCCTAACTAGAGCAAGATATAGCTTGAGAACCACACCAGGTGTCTTGTTACTAACGCTGCGATTAATAAATCCAAGTGTCCGATTTGCCTTATTACGAACATTTATGCATTGATCCTTTTGTTTTAAATTCTTACTAATCATAACTCCCAGATCCCTTTCGCAATCCGACTTCGCAATCACAACACCATCTAGCTCGTATCTTGTAACTCTATCATCATTACCTAACCTCAGAACTTTACATTTATCAGCATTAAACTGCATCTGCCAATCCTTTGACCATTTCAAAACCCTATCTAGATCAACTTGAAGTGATAGTGAGTCCTCCTCCGAATTAATTTCCCTACCGATTTTCGTATCATCGGCAAATTTGCAAATGTTGCTACTCAAACCTGAATCTAAATCATTTATATATATTATAAACAACAGAGGTCCCAGGACAGAGCCTTGAGGCACTCCACTTACAACATTTTCCCACTCTGACTTGATTCCATTTATACTAACTCT
Organism: Procambarus clarkii; assembly: GCF_040958095.1. NCBI lineage: Eukaryota > Metazoa > Arthropoda > Malacostraca > Decapoda > Cambaridae > Procambarus > Procambarus clarkii. Next base: position 35,554,694 of record NC_091161.1, read on the forward strand.
CTGTTTCCTTTGGTATAGCCATGCCCTAATCCAGCTTAATATAGCACCCCCAATACCATGAGACTCTATTTTTTTAATCAGTCTTTCATGTGGCACTGTATCAAAAGCTTTGCTAAAGTCAAGGTATACAACATCGCAATCCTTACCACTATCAACTGCCTCAACAATGCTAGAATAAAAAGATAACAAATTTGTTAAACATGAACGGCCATTTATAAAACCATGTTGCGACTCAATTATTAATTTATGTTTTTCAAGATGAAGACGAATTTTATTTGCTATTATAGATTCGAGTAACTTTCCCACAATAGACGTTAGGCTAATTGGTCGATAGTTAGACGCAAGTGATCTATCTCCTTTCTTAAAAACTGGTATCACATTAGCAACTTTCCAAAACTCTGGCACTCTGCCTGACTCTATTGATTTATTAAATATGGTTGACAGTGGGTCACAAAGCTCCTCTTTGCATTCTTTAAGCACCCTAGCAAACACTTCATCCGGCCCTGGGGATTTGTTTGGTTTGAGTTTTACTATTTGTTTAAGAACATCCTCCCTGGTAACTGCTAAACTCGTCAACCTGTCCTCGTCCCCACCCACATAGACTTGTTCGGCTGAAGGCATATTGTTCAGTTCCTCTTTAGTAAATACAGATACAAAATATTTATTAAAAATACTACTCATCTCTTCATCACTATCTGTTATTTGACCTGTCTCAGTTTTTAATGGACCTATCCTTTCCCTAGTCTTAGTACGATATAACTGAAAAAACCCTTTAGGATTTGTCTTTGCTTGCCCTGCTATGCGAACTTCATAGTTTCTTTTTGCTTTCCTTATCTCTTTTTTAACATTTCTAACCAGTTGTACGAATTCCTGTTCTAAAGTGACCTCCCCATTTTTAATCCTTTTGTACCAAGCTCTCTTTTTACCTATAAGGTTCTTCAAATTCTTTGTTATCCACTTTGGGTCATTAGTATACGATCTATTCAATTTGTATGGTATACTACGTTCCTGTGCTTTGTTTAGAATATTCTTAAATAAGTTATATATTGAATCCACATCGAAATCCCCATTTAAGTCACCTATCGCTGGGTTCATGTCTCGCTCCAAGACCGGCCCACACCCCATACCCAAGCCTTTCCAATCAATTTGACCCAAAAAATTTCTTAGGCTATTAAAATCAGCTTTTCGAAAATCTGGCACTTTAACAGAATTTTCTCCTACTGGTCTATTCCATTCTATGCTAAATCTGATTTCTTTGTGATCACTGCTCCCTAGCTCACTCCCTATTTCGATGTCAATAATTTGCGTTTCCCTGTTAGTTAACACTAAATCTAAAATATTATTTTCCCGTGTTGGTTCCTTAATGTGTTGCGTAAGAAAGCAATCGTCAATTAATTCTAGAAAATCTTCTGCTTCACTATTCCCTGTTTTGTTCAACCAGTTTATTCCGCTAAAATTAAAGTCACCCATGACATAAATACTGTTAGATCTAGATGCTCTAGATATTTCATCCTACAGAGAGTTAGTATAAATGGAATCAAGTCAGAGTGGGAAAATGTTGTAAGTGGAGTGCCTCAAGGCTCTGTCCTGGGACCTCTGTTGTTTATAATATATATAAATGATTTAGATTCAGGTTTGAGTAGCAACATTTGCAAATTTGCCGATGATACGAAAATCGGTAGGGAAATTAATTCGGAGGAGGACTCACTATCACTTCAAGTTGATCTAGATAGGGTTTTGAAATGGTCAAAGGATTGGCAGATGCAGTTTAATGCTGATAAATGTAAAGTTCTGAGGTTAGGTAATGATGATAGAGTTACAAGATACGAGCTAGATGGTGTTGTGATTGCGAAGTCGGATTGCGAAAGGGATCTGGGAGTTATGATTAGTAAGAATTTAAAACAAAAGGATCAATGCATAAATGTTCGTAATAAGGCAAATCGGATACTTGGATTTATTAATCGCAGCGTTAGTAACAAGACACCTGGTGTGGTTCTCAAGCTATATCTTGCTCTAGTTAGGCCCCATTTAGATTATGCAGTTCAGTTTTGGTCGCCATATTATAGAATGGATATAAATTCACTTGAACGTGTCCAGCGTAGGATGACTAAGTTAATTCCCCAAATTAGAAATATTTCATATGAAGAAAGATTAACAAAGCTTAAGTTGCATTCACTGGAAAGGCGAAGAGTTAGGGGTGACATGATAGAGGTTTACAAGTGGATGAATGGACATAACCGGGGGGATATTAATAGGGTATTAAAAGTATCAACACAGGACAGAACACGAAACAATGGATATAAATTGGATAAGTTTAGATTTAGGAAAGACTTGGGTAAATACTGGTTCAGTAACAGGGTTGTTGATTTGTGGAACCAATTGCCGCGTATCATTGTGGAGGTGGGGTCCCTCGATTGTTTCAAGCACGGGTTGGACAAGTATATGAGTGGGATTGGGTGGTTATAGAATAGGAGCTGCCTCGTATGGGCCAATAGGCCTTCTGCAGTTACCTTTGTTCTTATGTTCTTATGTTCTTATGTTCTTAAATTGAATAGATCGAATACTAATGATCCAAAGTGGATAACAAATGATCTGAAGAACCTTATAGGTAAAAAGAGAGTGTGGTACAAAAGGATAAAGAATGGGGAAGTCTCTTTAGAACAGGAATTCGTACAACTGGTTAACATAAGAACATAAGAACAGAGGCAACTGCAGAAGGTCTATTGGCCCCATGCGAGGCAGCTCCTATTTATAACCACCCAATTCCACTCATATACTTGTCCAACCCGCGCTTGAAACAATCAAGGGACCCCACCTCCACAATGTTACGCGGCAATTGGTTCCACAAATCAACAACCCTGTTACTGAACCATTATTTACCCAAGTCTTTCCTAAATCTAAACTTATCCAATTTATACCCATTGTTTCGTGTTCTGTCTTGTGTTGATACTTTTAATACCCTATTAATATCCCCTTTGTTATGTCCATTCACCCACTTGCAAACCTCTATCATGTCACCCCTAACTCTTCGCCTTTCCAGTGAATGCAACTTAAGCTTTGTTAATCTTTCTTCACATGAAAGATTTCTAATTTGGGGAATTAACTTAGTCATCCTACGCTGGACACGTTCAAGTGAATTTATATCCATTCTATAATATGATGACCAAAACTGAACTGCATAATCTAAATGGGGCCTAACTAGAGCAAGATATAGCTTGAGAACCACACCAGGTGTCTTGTTACTAACGCTGCGATTAATAAATCCAAGTGTCCGATTTGCCTTATTACGAACATTTATGCATTGATCCTTTTGTTTTAAATTCTTACTAATCTTAACTCCCAGATCCCTTTCGCAATCCGACTTCGCAATCTCAACACCATCTAGATGGTATCTTGTAACTCTATCATCATTACCTAGCCTCAGAACTTTACATTTATCAGCATTAAACTGCATTTGCCAATCCTTTGACCATCTCAAAACCCTATCTAGATCAACTTGAAGTGATAGTGAGTCCTCCGAATTAATTTCCCTACCGATTTTCGTATCATCGGCAAATTTGCAAATGTTGCTACTCAAACCTGAATCTAAATCATTTATATATAGTAAAAACAACAGAGGTCCCAGGACAGAGCCCTGAGGTACTCCACTAACAACATTATCCCACTCTGACTTAACCCCATTTATACTAACTCTCCGTTTCCTTTGGAATAGCCATGCCCTAATCCAAGTTAATATAGCACCCCCAATACCATGAGCTTCTATTTTTTTAATCAGTCTTTCATGTGGCACTGTATCAAAAGCTTTGCTAAAGTCAAGGTACACAAAATCACAATCCTTACCAATATCAACTGCCTCAACTATGCTAGAATAAAAAGATAACAAAATTGTTAAACATGAACGGCCATTTATAAAACCATGTTGCGACTCAATTATTAATTTATGTTTTTCAAGATGAAGACGAATTTTATTTGCTATTATAGATTCGAGTATCTTTCCCACAATAGACGTTAGGCTAATTGGTCGATAGTTAGATGCAAGTGATCTATCTCCTTTCTTAAAAACTGGTATCACATTAGCAACTTTCCATAACTCTGGCACTATGCCAGACTCTATTGATTTACTAAATATGGTTGACAGTGGGTCACAAAGCTCCTCTTTGCATTCTTTAAGCACCCTGGCAAACACTTCATCCGGCCCTGGGGATTTGTTTGGTTTGAGTTTTACTATTTGTTTAAGAACATCCTCCCTGGTAACTGCAAAACTCGTCAACCTGTCCTTGTCCCCACCCACATAGACTTGTTCGGCTGAAGGCATATTGTTAAGTTCCTCTTTAGTAAATACAGATACAAAATATTTATTAAAAATACTACTTATCTCTTCATCACTATCTGTTATTTGACCTGTCTCAGTTTTTAATGGACCTATCCTTTCCCTAGTCTTAGTACGATATAACTGAAAAAAACCTTTAGGATTTGTCTTTGCTTGCCATGCTATGCGAACTTCATAGTTTCTTTGTGATTTCCTTATCTCTTTTTTAACATTTCAAACCAGTTGTACGAATTCCTGTTCTAAAGTGGCCTCCCCATTTTTAATCCTTTTGTACCAAGCTCTCTTTTTACCTATAAGGTTCTTCAAATTCTTTGTTATCCACTTTGGGTCATTAGTATTCGATCTATTCAATTTGTATGGTATACTACGTTCCTGTGCTTTGTTTAGAATAGTCTTAAATAAGTTATATGTTGAATCCACATCGAAATCCCCATTTAAGTCACCTATCGCTGGGTTCATGTCTCGCTCCAAGACCGGCCCACACCCCATACCCAAGACTTTCCAATCAATTTGACTCAAAAAATGTCTTAGGCTATTATAATCAGCTTTTCGAAAATCTGGCACTTTAACAGAAGCAGGCGATGAGTCACAATAACGTGGCTGAAGTATGTTGACCAGACCACACACTAGAAATTGAAGAGACGACGACGTTTCGGTCCGTCCTGGACCATTCTCAAGTCGATTGTGAGAATGGTCCAGGACGGACCGAAACGTCGTCGTCTCTTCAATTTCTAGTGTGTGGTCTGGTCAACTTTAACAGAATTTTCTCCTACAGGTCTATTCCATTCTATGCTAAATCTGATTTCTTTGTGATCACTGTTCCCTAGCTCACTCCCTATTTCGATGTCATTAATTTGCGTTTCCTTGTTAGTTAACACTAAATCTAAAATATTATTTTCCCATGTTGGTTCCTTAATGTGTTGCGTAAGAAAGCAATCGTCAATTAATTCTAGAAAATCTTCTGCTTCACTATTCCCTGTTTTGTTCAACCAGTTCATTCCACTAAAATTAAAGTCACCCATGACAAAAATACTGTTAGATCTAGATGCTCTAGATATTTCATCCCATAGATGCTTTGCTTCCATTCTGTCTAAATTTGGTGGCCTATATATAACTCCTATTATAATATTATTAGCTTTTTCGTTTAATTCTATCAAAATAGTTTCTGTGTGTGGCTCAGTTTTGATTCCCTCTTTGAGACTACATTTCAAATTGTCCCTAACATATATGGCTACTCCACCTCCTCGTCTAATATATCTATCTGTGTGAAATAGTTTAAATCCATTTATTTGATATTCAGCTAATAGTTCTCTATTTTCTACATTCATCCACGTTTCGGTTAGTGCAATAATATCTATTTTTTCTGTGCAGACAAGAGCATTTAATTCGTTAATTTTATTTCTTAGACTTCTACTGTTAGTGTTATATATCCTAAGTGAATTGTTATTTTGAGGCCCTTCTCTTTCCCTGATCATTTTGCCAATTCCTTTCTCCCACAAACACATACTTTTATTACCTCCTTCCTCCCTATCAATTCCCAAACCACTATCTACTAACAGTTTAAACCCAAACAAATGCCTCTAACCACTGGTTCCAACGAGTTCGCAACAGCAACAACCCCAGCCCTCGATAGATGCACCCCATCACGAGCATACATTTCATTTCTTCCATAGAAGTGTTCCCAGTTGTCTATGAAACATATTGAATTTGATTTGCAATATCTTTACAGCCGGCAATTGACACCAAGTGCCCTCGACATCCATTCATTTCCCACTCCTTTTCTTGGAAGAATGCCACATATGATTGAGATTCCTCCCTTGCTCCTAACTAATTCAATGGCTGTCCTGAATCTCTGTATTAGTTCCTCACTCCTATCTCGCCCAACATCATTACCCCCTGCACTAATACAAATAATGGGTTTGTTTCCATTTCCCGTCATATCATTCATGTTTCCAACAATATCACCAATTCCAGCTCCCGGATAGTAAACCCTTAATCTGTTCCCCCTATCTCTGGCACAAAACGTTCTGTCTAAATACCTCACCTGGGAATCTCCCACAACCAAAATTCGCTTCGATTCTCCCTTTTCCTTTCGAGCAGTTTGAGGGACCTGCGCTTTAATGCTCCTCGTTGCTTTACCTCCTCTTTGAACAACTGGTTCACCACAGCACTCGTCCTCTAATACGTCAAATGCGTTAAATATAGAAATAAACAATTAAAATGCGTTAGAAATACTAAAAAAGAGATAAGGAAAGCAAAAAGGAACTATGAAGTTCTCATAGCAGAGCAAGCAAAAACAAATCCCAAAGGGTTTTTCCAATTATACCGGACAAAGATTAGGTCCATTAAAAACTGAGACAGGTAAAATAACAGATACTGATGAAGAAATGAGTAGTATTTTTAATAAATATTTTTATCTGTATTTACTAAAGAGGAACTTAACAATATGCCTTCAGCCGAACAAGTCTATGTGGGTGGGGACGAGGACAGGTTGACGAGTTTAGCAGTTACCAGGGAGGATGTTCTTAAACAAATAGTAAAACTCAAACCAAACAAATCCCCAGGGCCGGATGAAGTGTTTGCCAGGGTGCTTAAAGAATGCAAAAAGAAGCTTTGTGTACCATATTTAATAAATCAATAGAGTCAGGCAGAGTGCCAGAGTTATGGAAAGTTGCTAATGTGATACCAGTTTTTAAGAAAGGAGATAGATCACTTGCGTCTAACTATCGACCAATTAGCCTAATGTCTATTGTGGGAAAGTTACTCGAATCTATAATTGCAAATAAAATTCGTCTTCATCTTGAAAAACATAAATTAATAATTGAGTCAACATGGTTTTATAAATGGCCGTTCATATTTAACAAATTTGTTATCTTTTTAATCTAGCATAGTTGAGGCAGTTGATAGTGGTAAGGATTGTGATGTTGTGTACCTTGACTTTAGCAAAGCTTTTGATACAGTGCCACATGAAAGATTGATTAAAAAGATAGAGGCTCATGGTATTGGGGGTGCTATATTAAGCTGGATTAGGGCATGGCTATACCAAAGGAAACAGAGAGTTAGTATAAATGGAGTCAAGTCATAAGAACAAAGGCAACTGCAGAAGGCCTATTGGCCCATACGAGGCAGCTCCTATTTATAACCACCCAATCCCACTCATATACATGTCCAACCCATGCTTGAAACAATCGAGGGACCCCACCTCCACAATGTTACGCGGCAATTGGTTCCACAAATCAACAACCCTGTTACTGAACCATTATTTACCCAAGTCTTTCCTAAATCTAAACTTATCCAATTTATACCCATTGTTTCGTGTTCTGTCTTGTGTTGATACTTTTAATACCCTATTAATATCCCCTTTGTTATGTCCATTCACCCACTTGTAAACCTCTATCATGTCACCCCAACTCTTCGCCTTTCCATTGAATGCAACTTAACAATGTGCCTTCAGCCGAACAAGTCTATGTGGTCTGTGAGATTTTTCTGGCAAGGTTAGCACCAATTGATGAAAAGAAGCTAATAAATTCAGTTGCTGTTTCTAAATCTGTCGCAGGTGTATAACCATCCATGGAGATTTTATCTCCAATCTTGTCATGTGATTGCTGTTTAGATCCTAGAATGTTAGGAATGTAGAGGCTTTCCATGTATCCTTTTGCTTTTTTTAATCTACTCTCATAATTGGAAAGTTTCGTTCTTCTTACTATACTGGTAAACATTGAGAAGTACGTCTTAACTACTTCTTTTGTAACGAGGCAATTCCTAAGTTTTTTTTATATTCATGTTTCTTTTTGATCGCTTTGAGTATGGCACTTATGAACCAGAGGTTGTTTAATCATTAAGCAGTTACTTGCTTGGTGAGGACAGTGAGTGTTGTTGAGGCATAGTTTTGGAAAGGAAGATGTTGGCTAATGAATTTATGTCCTGTGTATTATTGAATTCAGATTACCAGTTTGTTTTGTGAAGTGTATTTGAGAGACTGCTTATTGACCCTTCACTGTGTAACCTGAAGGTAAGTTTCTTGGTATCTGGTAGTGTTATGTCCATGTTTGCTATGAGGAAGGTAGGATAGTGGTCAGTTGTTCTATCAGTGATTATACCAGATGCAAGGGGGAGCTGTTATGTTCATCCATAATTGATTCAAAGTAGAAGCGGATGTTTGAGTTATAATAGGATGAGATTGGTGATTGTGGGGATTAGCATACAGGAGTTCATGCTGTTTAGGAAATAATCGACTTGAGGGCTATATTGTTGACAGATCAATATTGAAGTCACCTCCTAGAATGATATGATTTTTGTTGAGCTTGTTGTATATAAGATTCCTTAAGTTATCTGAGAGTGCAGTTATATTAATATTGGGAAATCTATAGATAGTTCCAATAGTCAAGGTGGATTTCAGGAATTTAATAGAGAATTGAGTATAGGTATATTCACAGTAGTCTTCTCTATCATTAATGACACTATTGCAAATAAAGGTATATTGGTAATAGCCACCTCTTGTTTTATTTGGCCTACCGTTGTGAATTGCTTTATTACTGGCTAAGTTGTAAAGTTGGGTATGGTCTTTACTTAGCTATGTTTTTGTTAAAATAATGAACGATAGTTTAGTACCTCGTGCTGAGTAGTGCATTCATATTATCAAAATGTTTACCAAGTTATCTGACATTTTGGTTGAAAACTAATAGGCAAGTGTTATTTTGGAGTTTGTTTCTCGCAAGGTTTACTGTGTAATAAGTGCAGCAGTGATGATCAATATGCTGGTTATTGTAGATTTGTGACAGCAGATTTAGTTCAGGATCAATATCAGCTTGCATGTAAATACAATGGAGTAAGCAGATAATGAGTCACAATAACGTGGCTGAAATATGTTGACCAGACCACACACTAGAAAGTGAAGGGACGACGACGTTTCGGTCCGTCCTGGACCGAAAATAGATGCTCAGAGTTTTGTGAAGAAGTGTTGGCACAAGATGATTTATATTATTGTTTTTCTATTATAAGAACATAAGAACAAAGGTAACTGCAGAAGGCCTATTGGCCCATACGAGGCAGCTCCTATCTATAACCACCCAATCCCACCCATATACTTATCCAACCAGCGCTTGAAACAATCGAGGGACCCCACCTCCACAATGTTACGCGGCAATTGGTTCCACAAATCAACAACCCTGTTACTGAACCAGTATTTACCCAAGTCTTTCCTAAATCTAAACTTATCCAATTTATACCCATTGTTTCGTGTTCTGTCCTGTGTTGATACTTTTAATACCCTATTAATATCCCCTTTGTTATGACCATTCACCCACTTGTAAACCTCTATCATGTCACCCCTAACTCTTCGCCTTTCCAGTGAATGCAACTTAAGCTTTGTTAATCTTTCTTCATATGAAAGATTTCTAATTTGGGGAATTAACTTAGTCATCCTACGCTGGACACGTTCAAGTGAATTTATATCCATTCTGTAATACGGCGAACAAAACTGAACTGCATAATCTAAATGGGGCCTAACCAGAGCAAGATATAGCTTGAGAACCACACCAGGTGTCTTGTTACTAACGCTGCGATTAATAAATCCAAGTGTCCGATTTGCCTTATTACGAACATTACATAAGAACATAAGAACAAAGGTAACTGCAGAAGGCCTATTGGCCCATACGAGGCGGCTCCTATTCTATAACCACCCATATAATATTTATGATTTTACCGAGTTCAGTCTCTCATTTACGTGTATACGAATAAAGTTGTTTTATGTCAAAGGGAAGTTACAGATATTCTGATTGGTTTGGTGATTATGGGAATTAGCATGTAGGAGTTCATACGGTTGAGAAAGCTAGGATCTTTAGGTTTATCTTTAGATCTTTAGGGGAGCCGGTCGGCCGAGTGGACAGCACGCTGGACTTGTGATCCTGGGTTCAATCCCAGGTGCCGACAAGAAACATTGGGCAGAGTTTCTTTCACCCTATGCCCCTGTTACCTAGCAGTAAAATAGGTACCTGGGTGTTAGTCAGCTGTCACGGGCTGCTTCCTGGGGGTGGAGGCCTGGTCGAGGACCGGGCCGCGGGGACACTAAAAAGCCCCGAAATCATCTCAAGATAACTCAAGATAACTTATCAGGTTGCCAGAGATCAATATAAAATATACCTGATTGTAATGGTTGATTTTTTAAAGTTTATTACACATATTAAATTTATGAGTATAGAGATGAATATATGTTCCATACGTATCTTTCTAGTTTTAATAACATTTCAGCATGACAATGATTAGAATCTGTAATAAAGGAAAGTATAATTTCCAGTATATCGTTCTCAGAATCCTATTTTTACTTGTTTTATAAATTTCCTCAATGATTCTGGTAGATATTTTCATGACTAATGGATATAAAATTTATGATAAATAGTTGAGAATAGGCTATTAATAAATTGCTGCTTTTAATATTTTTTTATTAAATAAATATTTGTATTATTATTATTGGTTAAAAGAAAATACACAACTTATTCAAATGTGTGACAAAATTTGAATATATTAAAAAATAGACCAGAGTAATTTCTTGCAGAGTTAAATTCATTAATTCAGTAAACTTAATTAACATGTCCGGATAAAGCTGCAAACGGTGGCGGCGTTAGCAAACATCTTGAGCATTTTCATCCCTTGTTGATTTTTCCATCAATTATATTACTCCAAAACTTTCGTATTTTCTTACATGCAAGAATGTTCACCTGGAGTTTCCAAAACTTTCGTATTTTCTTCCATGCAAGAATGTCCGCCTGGAGTTCGGGAAGGCGACTATACGAGCCATGGTCCAAAGGGCACCGCGTGAAGGGGTCCGAGGGGGACTCCAGCAGGAGGCGAAGCAGCGTCGACTCGTCTATCACCATCTTGGACGAGTGCAGCAGTATCGGCGCCTCCATCACCGCCTGCGTCACGCTGTCTCTGAACTCTTCCGGGATCTCCTCCGATGATTCCTGACTTGGTACTGGGAAATGATGAAAGAAAATGCCGGAATCTACTGCCTTCTTGTTTAGGGAAGACAGACACTGTGCGTGATCAAGCCGCAGAACCTGAGACAATGATCTAAAATTTTTGTTTTTACATATGTTTTTGTAACAATTATCTAAGCGAGACACGAGCGTCATGTATCTGCTTCCTTTGTTATCTTGTAAGTTCGAGTAAATTGTAACAATTGAAACCGTGATAGTGACTAGGGTATCTGCAGCGACCTTAACAAGGCCAGGAGATTCATAAGCCCTCCTGAGTTTCCGTAAATCCAAAAACGCTAAATACAAATTGAAAGTTTTCTCGGACATATATAAACCATCCATTTTGCTTAAATTTAGGGATGCCTCTGCCATTTGCTTTAGAACCTGCACTAGATTGTAGAGTAATGATACTTCTGGTCCTACATTAAGTCTCCTTATCTGATCTGCGGCTGCAGCACCAATAGCAGCAAGGTGGCCATATTGATCAAGGCACATTAACATAACCATAAGGCTAATAGGTATTGTTATACGATCGCCCTCTGGAATAAGATGATCAAAATTCATATATTTTCTATTGATTAATAGTCCTGCAGCTGCTTGCATTCCCGAGGTGGAATCCTGCAAGAAATTCTTTGGCCAAAGGCTGATTAAGTAGACCATTTTCAGACGCAGGTACGGATTAGGGCACATCTCCGGGTCCGTGAATATTTTTAGTATCCAGGGTTTTAATGTGGTAGACTCGAGTGCACTTAAATTTGTACTATTTTCAGGCGCCAAATATCGTGCTAGGTCAATAATTTCCCAAAAGACATATTCCCACTGCCCCGTCATCACAACTGAAGGCGTACGAAAGGAAAGAGTTAATGCACCTAAAATTCCAAGCTGAAATTTGCAAGCGCATAACATCGTTGAATTGTTATTATGCAATACATTAAGACTGTCTTTTGACGTGTTAATGAATTCTAAAATTTGGTCCGCAGAAAATTCTTCACCTAGAGTCCTGACGACGGTTAAGATCGACCGTGGAAGACTAGGAAAATAATCAGCTTGAGGAATTGTATCCATTGTCTCGGAAAGTGTGACTATGACAGTAAAAGATGTCACGCCAAAATGAAAATGAATAAGCTATCAGCTCTCTTTTGTTGTTGTTGTTGTCTCTCTTGTCTGCGGGTTAATATATAGGTCACCCTAAGAGGAGGTGACGTGAGATACCTGGAGAGTCAGGTGCATGTGAAGCCTGTTTGATGCTGCCTGGGTTGTTATTATTTTAAAATAATTTTCTAGAATAAAAATTCTTGAAACAAACTCAATATTTTATTTACCTGATTTCGATAATGTACGCATAAATTTAAACTCTTTGGCTTTAAATACCTGATATCATATATTATCAAGAACTAATCAATTTATTATCAAGAACTAATCAATTTATTTATCAAGAACTAATCAATTTATTATCAAGAATTAATCAATTTATTATCAATAACTAATCAATTTATTTTCAAGAACTAATCAATTTATTATCAAGAACTAATTAATGTATTATCCAGAACTAATTCATTTAATATTAAGAACTAATCAATTCATTATCAAGAACTAATCAATTTATTATCAAGAACTAATCAATTTATTATCAAGAATTAATCAATTTATTATCAAGAACTATTCAATTTAATATCAAGAACTAATTTATTATCAAAAAATAATTTATTATCAAAAAATAATTTATTATCAGGACCCAATTTATTATCAAGAACTAATTTATTATCACGAACTAATTTATTATTCATAACTAATTTATTATCTATAACTAATTTATTATCAAGAACTATTTTATTATCAAGAACTAATTTATTATCAAAAACTATTTTATTATCAAGAACTAATTTATTATCAAGAACTATAATTAGCCTAACGTCTACTGTGGTAAAATTACTTGAATCGATAATTGCAAATATTTAAGAACATAAGTCAGCTTAAGAACAAAAGAGCATAAGAATAATGACAACTGCAGAAGGCCTATTGGTCCATGCCATGCAGCTTTAATTTATAACTAGAGAGTGAGCTACGGAACAGTGATCATAAAGAAATCAGATTTAACATAGAATGGAATAGATCTGTAGGAGAAAATTCTGTTAAAGTGCCTGATTTTCGAAAAGCTGATTTCAATAGCCTAAGAAATTTTTTGTGTCAAATAGATTGGAATGTCTTGGGGATAGGACACCTTTTTTACCTTATAGGTAAAAAGAGAGCTTGGTACAAAAGGATTAAGAATGGGGAGGTCAGTTTAGAACAGGAATTCATACAACTGGTTAGAAATGTTAAAAAAGAGATTAGGAAAGCAAAAAGAAACTATGAAGTTCGCATAGCAGGGCAAGCAGAGTCAAATCCTAAAGTTTTTTTCAGTTATATCGAACTAAGACTAGGGAGAGGATAGGTCCATTAAAATCTGAGACAAGTCAAATAACGGATAAAGACAAGGAGATGAGTAGTATTTTTAACAAATATTTTATATCTGTATATACTAAAGAACTTAACAATATGCCTTCAGCCGAACAAGTCTATGTGAGTGGGGATGAGGACAGGTTGACTAGTTTAGCAGTTACCAGGAATAATGTAATTAAACAATTAGAAAAACTAAAACCAAACAAATCACCAGGGCCAGATGAAGTGTTTGCCAGGGTGCTTAAAGAATGCAAAGAGGAGCTTTCCGAGCCATTGTCTACCATATTTAATAAATAAATTTGTCAGGCAGAGTGCCCGAGTCATGGAAGGTAGCTAATGTGGTATCAATTTTTAAGAAAGGATATAGATCACTTGCGTCAAACTATCGGCCAATTAGCCTAACGTCTATTGTGGGAAAGTTACTTGAATCAATAATTGCAAATACAATTCGTCTCCATCTTGAAAAACATAAATTAATAAATGAGTCGCAACATGGTTTTACAAATGGCCGTTCATGTTTAACAAATTTACTAACTTTTTATTCCAGCAAAGTTGAGGCAGTTGATAGTGGTAAGGATTGTGATGTTGTGTACCTTGACATTAGCAAAGCTTTTGATACAGTGCCACATGAAAGACTAATTAAAAAGATAGAGTCTCATGGTATTGGGGGTGCTATATTAAGCTGGATTAGCGCAGGGCTATACCAAAGGAAACGAAGAGTAAGTATAAATGGAGTCAAGTCAGAGTGGGAAAATGTTGTAAGTGGAGTGCCTCAAGGCCCTGTCATGGGACCTCTGTTGTTTATAATATATATAAATGATTTAGATTCAGGTTTGAGTAGCAACATTTGCAAATTTGCCGATGATACGAAAATCGGTAGGGAAATTAATTCGGAGGAGGACTCGCTATCACTTCAAGTTGATCTAGATAGGGTTTTGAAATGGTCGAAGGATTGGCAGATGCAGTTTAATGCTGATAAATGTAAAGTTCTGAGGTTAGGTAATGATGATAGGGTTACAAGATACGAGCTAGATGGTGTTGAGATTGCGAAGTCGAATTGCGAAAGGGATCTAGGAGTTATGATTAGTAAGAATTTAAAACAAAAGGATCAATGCATAAATGTTCGTAATAAGGCAAATCGGACACTTGGATTTATTAATCGCAGCGTTAGTAACAAGACACCTGGTGTGGTTCTCAAGCTATATCTTGCTCTAGTTAGGCCCCATTTAGATTATGCAGTTCAGTTTTGGTCGCCATATTATAGAATGGATATAAATTCACTTGAACGTGTCCAGCGTAGGATGACTAAGTTAATTCCCCAAATTAGAAATCTTTCATGTGAAGAAAGATTAACAAAGCTTAAGTTGCATTCACTGGAAAGGCGAAGAGTTAGGGATGACATGATAGAGGTTTACAAGTGGGTGAATGGACATAACAAAGGGGATATTAATAGGGTATTAAAAGTATCAACACAAGACAGAACACGAAACAATGGGTATAAATTGGATAAGTTTAGATTTAGGAAAGACTTTTTAATATATACCACTATCTACTAACAGTTTAAACCCAAACAAACACCTCTAACCACTGGTTCCAACGAGTTCGCAACAGCAACACAAGAACAAAGGTAACTGCAGAAGGCCTATTGGCCCATACGAGGCAGCTCCTATTCTATAACCACCCAATCCCACTCATATACTTGTCCAACCCGCGCTTGAAACAATCGAGGGACCCCACCTCCACCACGTTACGCGGCAATTGGTTCCACAAATCAACAATCCTGTTACTGAACCAGTATTTACCCAAGTCTTTCCTAAATCTAAACTTATCCAATTTATACCCATTGTTTCGCGTTCTGTCTTGTGTTGATATTTTTAATACCCTATTAATATCCCCCCTGTTATGTCCATTCACCCACTTGTACACCTCTATCATGTCACCCCTAACTCTTCGCCTTTCCAGTGAATGCAGCTTAAGCTTTGTTAATCTTTCTTCATATGAAAGATTTCTAATTTGGGGAATTAACTTAGTCATCCTACGTTGGACACGTTCAAGTGAATTTATATCCATTCTATAATACGGCGACCAAAACTGAACTGCATAATCTAAATGGGGCCTAACCAGTGCATGATATAGCTTAAGAACCACACCAGGTGTCTTGTTACTAACGCTTCGATTAATAAATCCCAGTGTCCTATTCGCCTTATTAAGAACATTCATGCATTGATCCTTTTGTTTTAAATTCTTATTAATCATAACTGCCAGATCCCTTTCGCAATCCGACTTCGCAGTCTCAACACCATCTAGCTCGTATCTTGTAACTCTATCATCATTACCTAGCCTCAGAACTTTACATTTATCAGCATTAAACTGCATTTGCCAATCATTTGACCATTTCAAAACCCTATCTAGATCAACTTGAAGTGATAGTGAGTCCTCTTCCGAATTAATTTCCCTACCGATTTTCGTATCATCGGCAAATTTGCAAATGTTGCTACTCAAACTTGAATCTAAATCATTTATATATATTATAAACAACAGAGGTCCCAGGACAGAGCCC
This sequence comes from Procambarus clarkii, assembly GCF_040958095.1. NCBI lineage: Eukaryota > Metazoa > Arthropoda > Malacostraca > Decapoda > Cambaridae > Procambarus > Procambarus clarkii. Next base: position 35,571,003 of record NC_091161.1, read on the forward strand.
TGAGGTACTCCACTAACAACATTATCCCACTCTGACTTAACCCCATTTATACTAACTCTCTGTTTCCTTTGGAATAGCCATGCCCTAATCCAAGTTAATATAGCAGCCCCAATACCATGAGCTTCTACTTTTTTAATTAGTCTTTCATGTGGCACTGTATCAAAAGCTTTGCTAAAGTCAAGGTACACGACATCACAATCCTTACCACTATCAACTGCCTCAACTATGCTAGAATAAAAAGTTAGCAAATTTGTTAAACATGAACGGCCATTTGTAAAACCATGTTGCGACTCATTTATTAATTTGCGTTTTTCAAGATGGAGACGAATTGTATTTGCAATTATTGATTCAAGTAACTTTCCCACAATAGACGTTAGGCTAATTGGCCGATAGTTTGACGCAGGTGATCTATCTCCTTTCTTAAAAATTGGTACCACATTAGCAACCTTCCATGACTCTGGCACTCTGCCTGACTCTATTGATTTATTAAATATGGTAGACAGTGGCTCGGAAAGCTCCTCTTTGCATTCTTTAAGCACCCTGGCAAACACTTCATCCGGCCCCGGGGATTTGTTTGGTTTTAGTTTTTCTAATTGTTTAATTACATCCTCCCTGGTAACTGCTAAACTAGTCAACCTGTCCTCATCCCTATCCACATAGACTTGTTCGGCTGAAGGCATATTGTTAAGTTCTTCTTTAATAAATACAGATATTAAATATTTGTTAAAAATACTACTCATCTCCTTGTCATTATCCGATATTTGACCTGTCTCAGATTTTAATGGACCTATCCTTTCCCTAGTCTTAGTTCGATATAACTGAAAAAAACCTTTAGGATTTGACTTTGCTTGCTCTGCTATGCGAACTTCATAGTTTCTTTTTGCTCTCCTAATCTCTTTTTTAACATTTCTAACCAGTTGTATGAATTCCTGTTCTAACCTGACTTCCCCATTCTTAATCCTTTTGTACCAAGCTCTCCTTTTACCTATAAGGTTCTTTAAATTATTTGTTATCCACTTTGGGTCATTAGTATTCGATCTATTCAATTTGTATGGTATACTACGTTCCTGTGCTTTGTTTAGAATATTCCTAAATAAGTTATATATTAAATCTACATCGAAATCCCCTTTTACGTCACCTGTCGCTGGGTTCATGTCTCGCTCTAAGACCGGCCCACACCCCATACCCAAGACTTTCCAATCTATTTGACCCAAAAAATTTCTTAGGCTATTAAAATCAGCTTTTCAAAAATCTGGCACTTTAACAGAATTTTCTCCTACAGGTCTATTCCATTCGATGCTAAATCTGATAACTTTGTGATCACTGTTCCCTAGCTCACTCCCTATTTCGATGACATTAATTTGTGTTTCCCTGTTAGTTAACACTAAATCTAAAATATTATTTTCCCGCATTGGTTCCTTAATGTGTTGCGTAAGAAAGCAATCGTCAGTTAATTCTAGAAAATCTTCTGCTTCACTATTCCCTGTTTTGTTCACCCAGTTTATTCCACTAAAATTAAAGTCACCCATGACTTAAATACTGTTAGATCTAGATGCTCAAGATATTTCATACCATAGATGCTTTGCTTCAATTCTGTCTAAATTTGGTGGCCTATATAGCTCCTATTATAATATTATTTGCTTTTTCGTTTAATTCTATCCAAATAGTTTCTGTGTGTGGCTCAGTTTTGATTCCCTCTTTGAGACTACACTTACCGAAACGTGGATGAATGTAGAAAATAGAGAACTATTAGCTGAATATCAAATATACGGATTTAAACTATTTCACACAGATAGATATATTAGACGAGGAGGTGGAGTAGCCATATATGTTAGGGACAATTTGAAATGTAGTCTCAAAGAGGGAATCAAAACAGAGCCACACACAGAATCTATTTGGATAGAATTAAACGAAAAAGCTAATAATATTATAATAGGAGTAATATATAGGCCACCAAATTTAGACAGAATGGAAGCAAAGCACCTATGGGATGAAATATCTAGAGCATCTAGATCTTACAGTATTTATGTCATGGGTGACTTTAATTTTAGCGGAATAAACTGGTTGAACAAAACAGGGAATAGTGAAGCAGAAGATTTTCTAGAATTAATTGACGATTGCTTTCTTACGCAACACATTAAGGAACCAACACGGGAAAATAATATTTTAGATTTAGTGTTAACTAACAGGGAAACGCAAATTAATGACATCGAAATAGGAAGTGAGCTAGGGAACAGTGATCACAAAGAAATCAGATTTAGCATAGAATGGAATAGACCAGTAGGAGAAAATTCTGTTAAAGTGCCAGATTTTCGAAAAGCTGATTTTAATAGCCTAAGAAATTTTTTGGGTCAAATTGATTGGAAAGTCTTGGGTATGGGGTGTGGGCCGGTCTTGGAGCGAGACATGAACCCAGCGATAGGTGACTTAAATGGGGATTTCGATGTGGATTCAATATATAACTTATTTAAGAATATTCTAAACAAAGCACAGGAACGTAGTATACCATACAAATTGAATAGATCGAATACTAATGACCCAAAGTGGATAACAAAGAATTTGAAGAACCTTATAGGTAAAAAGAGAGCTTGGTACAAAAGGATTAAAAATGGGGAGGTCACTTTAGAACAGGAATTCGTACAACTGACAAATGATTTTGTCAAATCCTAAAGGGTTTTTTCAGTTATATCGTACTAAGACTAGGGAAAGGATAGGTCCAATAAAAACTGAGACAGGTCAAATAACAGATAGTGATGAAGAGATGAGTAGTATTTTTAATAAATATTTTGTATCTGTATTTACTAAAGAGGAACTTAACAATATGCCTTCAGCCGAACAAGTCTATGTGGGTGGGGACGAGGACAGGTTGACGAGTTTAGCAGTTACCAGGGAGGATGTTCTTAAACAAATAGTAAAACTCAAACCAAACAAATCCCCAGGGCCGGATGAAGTGTTTGCTAGGGTGCTTAAAGAATGCAAAGAGGAGCTTTGTGACCCACTGTCAACCATATTTAATAAATCAATAGAGTCAGGCAGAGTGCCAGAGTTTTGGAAAGTTGCTAATGTAATACCAGTTTTTAAGAAAGGAGATAGATCACTTGCGTCTAACTATCGACCAATTAGCCTAACGTCTATTGTGGGAAAGTTACTCGAATCTATAATAGCAAATAAAATTCGTCTTCATCTTGAAAAACATAAATTAATAATTGAGTCGCAACATGGTTTTATAAATGGCCGTTCATGTTTAACAAATTTGTTATCTTTTTATTCTAGCATTGTTGAGGCAGTTGATAGTGGTAAGGATTGCGATGTTGTTGCGATTGTGTTGCTTTCTTACGCAACACATTAAGGAACCAACACGGGAAAATAATATTTTAGATTTAGTGTTAACTAACAGGGAAACGCAAATTAATGACATCGAAATAGGGAGTGAGCTAGGGAGCAGTGATCACAAAGAAATCAGATTTAGCATAGAATGGAATAGACCAGTAGGAGAAAATTCTGTTAAAGTGCCAGATTTTCGAAAAGCTGATTTTAATAGCCTAAGAAATTTTTTGGGTCAAATTGATTGGAAAGTCTTGGGTATGGGGTGTGGGCCGGTCTTGGAGCGAGACATGAACCCAGCGATAGGTGACTTAAATGGGGATTTCGATGTGGATTCAATATATAACTTATTTAAGAATATTCTAAACAAAGCACAGGAACGTAGTATACCATACAAATTGAATAGATCGAATACAAATGACCCAAAGTGGATAACAAAGAATTTGAAGAACCTTATAGGTAAAAAGAGAGCTTGGTACAAAAGGATTAAAAATGGGGAGGTCACTTTAGAACAGGAATTCGTACAACTGGTTAGAAATGTTAAAAAAGAGATAAGGAAAGCAAAAAGAAACTATGAAGTTCGCATAGCAGGGCAAGCAAAGACAAATCCTAAAGGGTTTTTTCAGTTATATCGTACTAAGACTAGGGAAAGGATAGGTCCATTAAAAACTGAGACAGGTCAAATAACAGATAGTGATGAAGAGATGAGTAGTATTTTTAATAAATATTTTGTATCTGTATTTACTAAAGAGGAACTTAACAATATGCCTTCAGCCGAACAAGTCTATGTGGGTGGGGACGAGGACAGGTTGACGAGTTTAACAGTTACCAGGGAGGATGTTCTTAAACAAATAGTAAAACTCAAACCAAACAAAGCCCCAGGGCCGGATGAAGTGTTTGCCAGGGTGCTTAAAGAATGCAAAGAGGAGCTTTGTGACCCACTGTCAACCATATTTAATAAATCAATAGAGTCAGGCAGAGTGCCAGAGTTTTGGAAAGTTGCTAATGTGATACCAGTTTTTAAGAAAGGAGATAGATCACTTGCGTCTAACTATCGACCAATTAGCCTAACGTCTATTGTGGGAAAGTTACTCGAATCCATAATAGCAAATAAAATTCGTCTTCATCTTGAAAAACATAAATTAATAATTGAGTCGCAACATGGTTTTATAAATGGCCGTTCATGTTTAACAAATTTGTTATCTTTTTATTCTAGCATTGTTGAGGCAGTTGATAGTGGTAAGGATTGCGATGTTGTATACCTTGACTTTAGCAAAGCTTTTGATACAGTGCCACATGAAAGACTGATTAAAAAGATAGAGTCTCATGGTATTGGGGGTGCTATATTAAGCTGGATTAGGGCATGGCTATACCAAAGGAAACAGAGAGTTAGTATAAATGGAATCAAGTCAGAGTGGAAATATGTTGTAAGTGGAGTGCCTCAAGGCTCTGTCCTGGGACCTCTGTTGTTTATAATATATATAAATGATTTAGATTCAGGTTTGAGTAGCAACATTTGCAAATTTGCCGATGATACGAAAATCGGTAGGGAAATTAATTCGGAGGAGGACTCACTATCACTTCAAGTTGATCTAGATAGGGTTTTGAAATGGTCAAAGGATTGGCAGATGCAGTTTAATGCTGATAAATGTAAAGTTCTGAGGTTAGGTAAGGATGATAGAGTTACAAGATACGAGCTAGATGGTGTTGTGATTGCGAAGTCGGATTGCGAAAGGGATCTGGGAGTTATGATTAGTAAGAATTTAAAACAAAAGGATCAATGCATAAATGTTCGTAATAAGGCAAATCGGACACTTGGATTTATTAATCGCAGCGTTAGTAACAAGACACCTGGTGTGGTTCTTCAGCTATATCTTGCTCTAGTTAGGCCCCATTTAGATTATGCAGTTCAGTTTTGGTCGCCATATTATAGAATGGATATAAATTCACTTGAACGTGTCCAGCGTAGGATGACTAAGTTAATTCCCCAAATTAGAAATCTTTCATATGAAGAAAGATTAACAAAGCTTAAGTTGCATTCACTGGAAAGGCGAAGAGTTAGGGGTGACATGATAGAGGTTTACAAGTGGATGAATGGACATAACCGGGGGGATATTAATAGGGTATTAAAAGTATCAACACAGGACAGAACACGAAACAATGGGTATAAATTGGATAAGTTTAGATTTAGGAAAGACTTGGGTAAATACTGGTTCAGTAACAGGGTTGTTGATTTGTGGAACCAATTGCCGCGTAACATTGTGGAGGTGGGGTCCCTCGATTGTTTCAAGCACGGGTTGGACAAGTATATGAGTGGGATTGGGTGGTTATAGAATAGGAGCTGCCTCGTATGGGCCAACAGGCCTTCTGCAGTTGCCTTTGTTCTTATGTTCTTATATCTTGCTCTAGTTAGGCCCCATTTAGATTATGCAGTTCAGTTTTGGTCGCCATATTATAGAATGGATATAAATTCACTTGAACGTGTCCAGCGTAGGATGACTAAGTTAATTCCCCAAATTAGAAATCTTTCATATGAAGAAAGATTAACAAAGCTTAAGTTGCATTCACTGGAAAGGCGAAGAGTTAGGGGTGACATGATAGAGGTTTACAAGTGGGTGAATGGACATAACAAGGGGGATATTAATAGGGTATTAAAAGTATCAACACAGGACAGAACACGAAATAATGGGGTATAAATTGGATAAGTTTAGATTTAGGAAAGACTTGGGTAAATACTGGTTCAGTAACAGGGGTTGTTGATTTGTGGAACCAATTGCCGCGTAACGTGGTGGAGGTGGGGTCCCTCGATTGTTTCAAGCGCGGGTTGGACAAGTATATGAGTGGGATTGGGTGGTTATAGAATAGGAGCTGCCTCGAATGGGCCAATAGGCCTTCTGCAGTTACCTTTGTTCTTATGTTCTTATGTTATGTTCTTATTTCAAATTGTCCCTAACATATATGGCTACTCCCCCTCCTCGTCTAATATATCTATCTGTGTGAAATAGTTTAAATCCATTTATCTGATATTCAGCTAATAGTTCTCTATTTTCTACATTCATCCACGTTTCGGTAAGTGCAATAATATCTGTTTTTTCTGTGCAGACAAGAACATTTAATTCATTAATTTTATTTCTTAGACTTCTACTGTTAGTGTAATATATCCTAAGTGAATTGTTATTTTGAGGCCCTTTTCTTTCCCTGATCATTTTGCCAATTCTTTTCTCCCACGAACACATACTTTTATTACCTCCTTCTTCCAAATCAATTCCCATACCTCTATCTACTAACAGTTTAAACCCAAACAAACACCTCTAACCACTTCTTCCAACGAGTTCGCAACAACCCCAGCCCTCGATAGATGCACCCCATCACGAGCATACATTTCATTTCTTCCATAGAAGCGTTCCCAGTTGTCTATGAAAGATATTGCATTTGATTTGCAATATCTTGCCAGCCGGCAATTGACACCAAGTGCCCTCGACATCCATTCATTTCCCACTCCCTTTCTTGGAAGAATGCCACTTATGATCAGGATTCCTCCCTTGCTCCTAACTAATTCAATGGCTGTCCTAAATCTCTGTATTAGTTCCTCACTCCTAACTCGCCCAACATCATTACCCCCTGCACTAATACAAATAATGGGTTTGTTCCCATTTCCCGTCATAATATCATTCATGTTTCCAACAATATCACCAATTCCAGCTCCCGGATAGCAAACCCTTAATCTGTTCCCCCTATCTCTGGCACAAAACGTTCTGTCTAAATACCTAAGAACATAAGAACAAAGGTAACTGCAGAAGGCCTATTGGCCCATACGAGGCAGCTCCTATTCTATAACCACCCAATCCCACTCATATACTTGTCCAACCCGTGCTTGAAACAATCGAGGGACCCCACCTCCACAATGTTACGCGGCAATTGGTTCCACAAATCAACAACCCTGTTACTGAACCAGTATTTACCCAAGTCTTTCCTAAATCTAAACTTATCCAATTTATATCCATTGTTTCGTGTTCTGTCCTGTGTTGATACTTTTAATACCCTATTAATATCCCCCCGGTTATGTCCATTCATCCACTTGTAAACCTCTATCATGTCACCCCTAACTCTTCGCCTTTCCAGTGAATGCAACTTAAGCTTTGTTAATCTTTCTTCATATGAAAGATTTCTAATTTGGGGAATTAACTTAGTCATCCTACGCTGGACACGTTCAAGTGAATTTATATCCATTCTATAATATGGCGACCAAAACTGAACTGCATAATCTAAATGGGGCCTAACTAGAGCAAGATATAGCTTGAGAACCACACCAGGTGTCTTGTTACTAACGCTGCGATTAATAAATCCAAGTGTCCGATTTGCCTTATTACGAACATTTATGCATTGATCCTTTTGTTTTAAATTTTTACTAATCATAACTCCCAGATCCCTTTCGCAATCCGACTTCGCAATCACAACACCATCTAGCTCGTATCTTGTAACTCTATCATCATTACCTAACCTCAGAACTTTACATTTATCAGCATTAAACTGCATCTGCCAATCCTTTGACCATTTCAAAACCCTATCTAGATCAACTTGAAGTGATAGTGAGTCCTCCTCCGAATTAATTTCCCTACCGATTTTCGTATCATCGGCAAATTTGCAAATGTTGCTACTCAAACCTGAATCTAAATCATTTATATATATTATAAACAACAGAGGTCCCAGGACAGAGCCTTGAGGCACTCCACTTACAACATTTTCCCACTCTGACTTGATTCCATTTATACTAACTCTCTGTTTCCTTTGGTATAGCCATGCCCTAATCCAGCTTAATATAGCACCCCCAATACCATGAGACTCTATTTTTTTAATCAGTCTTTCATGTGGCACTGTATCAAAAGCTTTGCTAAAGTCAAGGTATACAACATCGCAATCCTTACCACTATCAACTGCCTCAACAATGCTAGAGTAAAAAGATAACAAATTTGTTAAACATGAACGGCCATTTATAAAACCATGTTGCGACTCAATTATTAATTTATGTTTTTCAAGATGAAGACGAATTTTATTTGCTATTATAGATTCGAGTAACTTTCCCACAATAGACGTTAGGCTAATTGGTCGATAGTTAGACGCAAGTGATCTATCTCCTTTCTTAAAAACTGGTATCACATTAGCAACTTTCCAAAACTCTGGCACTCTGCCTGACTCTATTGATTTATTAAATATGGTTGACAGTGGGTCACAAAGCTCCTCTTTGCATTCTTTAAGCACCCTAGCAAACACTTCATCCGGCCCTGGGGATTTGTTTGGTTTGAGTTTTACTATTTGTTTAAGAACATCCTCCCTGGTAACTGCTAAACTCGTCAACCTGTCCTCGTCCCCACCCACATAGACTTGTTCGGCTGAAGGCATATTGTTAAGTTCCTCTTTAGTAAATACAGTAAATACCTCTAGTAAATACCTCACCTGGGAATCCCTCCCACAACCAAAATTCGCTTCGGTACCGCCTTAACTTTCTGAGCAGCCTGAGGGGCCTGCGCTCCGCCGTTCCTCGCTGATTTCCTTGCTGCCGGCGCACTACATTACTCGTCCTTCAACACGGCAAATGAATTTGCCGTCCTTAGGGCGTCTGTAGGCGGCCTTGTCAAGGTATTCTTAAGACCCCTGTCTTTCACTACTCTCCACGATGAGGTCTCGTCAACACTGGTCTCCTCCTTCGTTTCCTCTCGAAGTCTCAGCCGTCGTACCTCCTCCCTCAGCGAATCCATCTCTGCTCTCAGAGCTCCAACCAAACTCACCAAATCATTTACTAATCCTTCCAACAAACCCAGCCCTCGTATGTTCTTAAGAACATAAGAACAAAGATAATTGCAGAAGGCCTATTGGCCCATATGAGGCAGCTCCTATCTATAACCACCCAATCCCACTCATATACATGTCCAACCCACGCTTGAAACAATCGAGGGACCCCACTTTCACCACGTTATGCGGTAATTGGTTCCATAAATCAACAACCCTGTTACCGAACCAGTATTTATCCAAGTCTTTCCTAAATCTAAACTTATTCAACTTATACCAATTGTTTCGTGTTCTGTCTTGTGTTGTTACTTTTAATACCCTATTAATATCCCCTTTGCAATGTCCATTCATCCCCTTGTATACCTCTGTCAATTCACCCCTAACTCTTAGCCTTTCAAATAGACAAGATTATTTAATTCGTTTATTTTGTTTCTTAGACTTCAACTGTTAGTGTAATGTACCCTAAGTGTATCGATATTTTGAGACCCTATTTTTTTTTTTATTCTTTCCCTGATCATTTTGCCAATTTCTTTCTCCAACAAACACATACTTTTATTACCTCCTTCCTCCCTATCAATTCCCATACCACTACCTGCTAACAGTTTAAACCCAAACAAACGCCTCCAACCACTGGTTCCAACGAGCTCCTAACTAATTCTATGGCTGTTTTATACCTCTGAATCAGTTCCTCACTCCTAACTCGACCAATATCATTACCTCCTGCGCTAATGCAAATAATGGGATTGTTCCCATTTCCAGTCATAATATCATTCATGTTGTTTATAATATCACCAATTCCAGCTCCCGGATAGCAAACCCTTAACCTGTTCTCCTTATCTTTAGCACAAAACCTTCTGTCTAAATACCTCACCTGGGAGTCTCCCACAATCAAAATTCGCTTAGGTACCTCCTTTACTTTCTGAGTACTTTGAGGGGCCTGCGCTTCGTTGATTTCCCTTTTGAGTGAACTGCAGGCTCACCACAGCACTCGTCTTCCAACACGGCAAATGAATATGAAGTCGTTATAGGGCGTCTGTAGGCGGCCTTGTCAAGGTCTTCTTAAGATCCCTGTCCTTTACGACTTTCCACGACGAGGTCTTTTTAATATTGGTCTCCTCCTTCGTTTCTTCCCGATGTTGTTTCAGCTGACGTACCTCTTCCCATAGGTACTATCTTCCCATAGGTACCTCTTCCCATAGACTATCTGCGCCTGAGACAGTCAGGCGCAGATAGTCTCAGTGAGAGGGTGTGTTAACCGGAGCTCCTGAGTGTTGTTATATTATCATAGCAATATGGAAGTTGTAGTGAAGGACCTGGTGCCTAGTGTAGTGAAGGAACCGGTGACTCTAGTGGTAGTGAAGGACCTGGTGCTCTATGTAATGAAGGACCTGTGACTCTAGTGTAATGAGGACCTGGTCGACTCTAGTTAAGTGAAGGACCTGGGGACTCTAGTGTATGAAGGACCCTGGTGACTCTAGTGTAGTGAAGGACCTGGTGATAGTGTAGTGAAGGACCTGGTGACTCTATGTAGTGAGACCTGGTGACTCTAGTGTAGTGAAGGACATGGTTACTCTAGTGTAGTGAAGGACCTGGTGACTAGTGTATGAGGACCTGGTGACTATAGTGTAGTGAAGGACCTGGTGACTCTAGTGTAATGGAAGGACCTGGTGACTCTAGTTGTAATGAAGGACCTGGTGACTCTAGTGTAGTGAAGGACCCTGGTGACTCAAGTGTAGTGAGGACCTGTGACTCTAGTGTAGTGAAGGACCTGGTGACTCTAGTGTAGTGAAGGACCTGGTGACTCTAGTGTAGTGAAGGACCTGGTGACTCTAGTGTAGTGAAGGACCTGGTGACTCTAGTGTAGTGAAGGACCTGGTGACTCTAGTGTAGTGAAGGACCTGGTGACTCTAGTGTAGTGAAGGACCTGGTGACTCAAGTGTAGTGAAGGACCTGGTGACTCTAGTGTAGTGAAGGACCTGGTGACTCTAGTGTAGTGAAGGACCTGGTGACTCTAGTGTATGAAGGACCTGGTGACTCTAGTGTAGTGAAGGACCTGGTGACTCTAGTGTAGTGAAGGACCTGGTGACTCTAGTGTAGTGAAGGACCTGGTGACTCTAGTGTAGTGAAGGACCTGGTGACTCTAGTGTAGTGAAGGACCTGGTGACTCTAGTGTAGTGAAGGACCTGGTGACTCTAGTGTAGTGAAGGACCTGGTGACTCTAGTGTAGTGAAGGACCTGGTGACTCTAGTGTAGTGAAGGACCTGGTGACTCTAGTGTAGTGAAGGGACCCTGGTGACTCTAGTGTAGTGAAGGACCTGGTGACTCTAGTGTAGTGAAGGACCTGGTGACTCCTAGTGTAGTGAAGGACCTGGTGACTCTAGTGTAGTGAAGGACCTGGTGACTCTAGTGTAGTGAAGGAACCTTGGTGACTCAGTGTAGTTGAAGGCCCTGGTGACATCTAAGTGATAGTGAATGACCTGGTGGACTCTAGTGTAGTGAAGGACGCTGGGGACTCTAGTGTAGTGAAGGACCTGGTTGACTCCTAGTGTAGTGAAGGACCTGGTGACTCTAGTGTAGTGAAGGACCCCTGGTGACTCTAGTGTAGTGAAGGACCTGGTGACTCTAGTGTAGTGAAGTGACCTGGTGACTCTAGTGTAGTGAGGACCCTGGTGACTCTAGTGTAGTGAAGGACCTGGTGACTCTAGTGTAGGTGAAGGACCTGGTGACTCTAGTGTAAGTGAAGGACCTGGTGACCTCTAGTGTAGTGAAGGGACCTGGTGACTCTAGTGGTAGTGAAGGACATTGTGACTCAAGTTGGTAGTGAAGGACCCTGGTGACTCTAAGTGTAGTGAAGGACCTGGGAATCTAAGTGTAGTGGAAGGACCTGGTGACTCTAGTGTAGTGAAGGACCTGGTGACTCTAGTGTAGTGAAGGACCTGGTGACTCTAGTGTAGTGAAGGACCTGGTGACTCTAGTGTAGTGAAGGACCTGGTGACTCTAGTGTAGTGAAGGACCTGGTGGACTCTAGTGTAGTGAAGGACCTGGTGACTCTAGTGTAGTGAAGGACCTGGTGACTCTAGTGTAGGAAGGACCTGGTGACTCTAGTGTAGTGAAGGACCTGGTGACTCTAGTGTAGTGAAGGACCTGGTGACTCTAGTGTAGTGAAGGACCTGGTGACTCTAGTGTAGTGAAGGAACTGGTGACTCTAGTGTAGTGAAAGGACCTGGTGACTCTAGTGTAGTGAAGGACCTGGTGACTCTAGTGTAGTGAAGGACCTGGTGACTCTAGTGTAGTGAAGGACCTGGTGACTCTAGTGTAGTGAAGGGTACCTGGATGCACTCTAGTGTAGTGGAAGGACCTGGTGACTCTAGTGTAGTGAAGGACCTGGTGACTCTAGTGTAGTGAAGGACCTGGTGACTCTAGTGTAGTGAAGGACCTGGTGACTCTAGTGTAGTGAAGGACCTGGTGACTCTAGTGTAGTGAAGGACCTGGTGACTCTAGTGTAGTGAAGGACCTGGTGACTCTAGTGTAGTGAAGGACCTGGTGACTCTAGTGTAGTGAAGGACCTGGTGACTCTAGTGTAGTGAAGGACCTGGTGACTCTAGTGTAGTGAAGGACCTGGTGACTCTAGTGTAGTGAAGGACCTGGTGACTCTAGTGTAGTGAAGGACCTGGTGACTCTAGTGTAGTGAAGGACCTGGTGACTCAAGTGTAGTGAAGGACCTGGTGACTCTAGTGTAGTGAAGGACCTGGTGACTCTAGTGTAGTGAAGGACCTGGTGACTCTAGTGTAGTGAAGGACCTGGTGACTCTAGTGTAGTGAAGGACCTGGTGACTCTAGTGTAGTGAAGGACCTGGTGACTCTAGTGTAGTGAAGGACCTGGTGACTCTAGTGTAGTGAAGGACCTGGTGACTCTAGTGTAGTGAAGGACCTGGTGACTCTAGTGTAGTGAAGGACCTGGTGACTCTAGTGTAGTGAAGGACCTGGTGACTCTAGTGTAGTGAAGGACCTGGTGACTCTAGTGTAGTGAAGGACCTGGTGACTCTAGTGTAGTGAAGGACCTGGTGACTCTAGTGTAGTGAAGGACCTGGTGACTCTAGTGTAGTGAAGGACCTGGTGACTCTAGTGTAGTGAAGGACCTGGTGACTCTAGTGTAGTGAAGGACCTGGTGACTCTAGTGTAGTGAAGGACCTGGTGACTCTAGTGTAGTGAAGGACCTGGTGACTCTAGTGTAGTGAAGGACCTGGTGACTCTAGTGTAGTGAAGGACCTGGTGACTCTAGTGTAGTGAAGGACCTGGTGACTCTAGTGTAGTGAAGGACCTGGTGACTCTAGTGTAGTGAAGGACCTGGTGACTCTAGTGTAGTGAAGGACCTGGTGACTCTAGTGTAGTGAAGGACCTGGTGACTCTAGTGTAGTGAAGGACCTGGTGACTCTAGTGTAGTGAAGGACCTGGTGACTCTAGTGTAGTGAAGGACCTGGTGACTCTAGTGTAGTGAAGGACCTGGTGACTCTAGTGTAGTGAAGGACCTGGTGACTCTAGTGTAGTGAAGGACCTGGTGACTCTAGTGTAGTGAAGGACCTGGTGACTCTAGTGTAGTGAAGGACCTGGTGACTCTAGTGTAGTGAAGGACCTGGTGACTCTAGTGTAGTGAAGGACCTGGTGACTCTAGTGTAGTGAAGGACCTGGTGACTCTAGTGTAGTGAAGGACCTGGTGACTCTAGTGTAGTGAAGGACCTGGTGACTCTAGTGTAGTGAAGGACCTGGTGACTCTAGTGTAGTGAAGGACCTGGTGACTCTAGTGTAGTGAAGGACCTGGTGACTCTAGTGTAGTGAAGGACCTGGTGACTCTAGTGTAGTGAAGGACCTGGTGACTCTAGTGTAGTGAAGGACCTGGTGACTCTAGTGTAGTGAAGGACCTGGTGACTCTAGTGTAGTGAAGGACCTGGTGACTCTAGTGTAGTGAAGGACCTGGTGACTCTAGTGTAGTGAAGGACCTGGTGACTCTAGTGTAGTGAAGGACCTGGTGACTCTAGTGTAGTGAAGGACCTGGTGACTCAAGTGTAGTGAAGGACCTGGTGACTCTAGTGTAGTGAAGGACCTGGTGACTCTAGTGTAGTGAAGGACCTGGTGACTCTAGTGTAGTGAAGGACCTGGTGACTCTAGTGTAGTGAAGGACCTGGTGACTCTAGTGTAGTGAAGGACCTGGTGACTCTAGTGTAGTGAAGGACCTGGTGACTCTAGTGTAGTGAAGGACCTGGTGACTCTAGTGTAGTGAAGGACCTGGTGACTCTAGTGTAGTGAAGGACCTGGTGACTCTAGTGTAGTGAAGGACCTGGTGACTCTAGTGTAGTGAAGGACCTGGTGACTCTAGTGTAGTGAAGGACCTGGTGACTCTAGTGTAGTGAAGGACCTGGTGACTCTAGTGTAGTGAAGGACCTGGTGACTCTAGTGTAGTGAAGGACCTGGTGACTCTAGTGTAGTGAAGGACCTGGTGACTCTAGTGTAGTGAAGGACCTGGTGACTCTAGTGTAGTGAAGGACCTGGTGACTCTAGTGTAGTGAAGGACCTGGTGACTCTAGTGTAGTGAAGGACCTGGTGACTCTAGTGTAGTGAAGGACCTGGTGACTCTAGTGTAGTGAAGGACCTGGTGACTCTAGTGTAGTGAAGGACCTGGTGACTCTAGTGTAGTGAAGGACCTGGTGACTCTAGTGTAGTGAAGGACCTGGTGACTCTAGTGTAGTGAAGGACCTGGTGACTCTAGTGTAGTGAAGGACCTGGTGACTCTAGTGTAGTGAAGGACCTGGTGACTCTAGTGTAGTGAAGGACCTGGTGACTCTAGTGTAGTGAAGGACCTGGTGACTCTAGTGTAGTGAAGGACCTGGTGACTCTAGTGTAGTGAAGGACCTGGTGACTCTAGTGTAGTGAAGGACCTGGTGACTCTAGTGTAGTGAAGGACCTGGTGACTCTAGTGTAGTGAAGGACCTGGTGACTCTAGTGTAGTGAAGGACCTGGTGACTCTAGTGTAGTGAAGGACCTGGTGACTCTAGTGTAGTGAAGGACCTGGTGACTCTAGTGTAGTGAAGGACCTGGTGACTCTAGTGTAGTGAAGGACCTGGTGACTCTAGTGTAGTGAAGGACCTGGTGACTCTAGTGTAGTGAAGGACCTGGTGACTCTAGTGTAGTGAAGGACCTGGTGACTCTAGTGTAGTGAAGGACCTGGTGACTCTAGTGTAGTGAAGGACCTGGTGACTCTAGTGTAGTGAAGGACCTGGTGACTCTAGTGTAGTGAAGGACCTGGTGACTCTAGTGTAGTGAAGGACCTGGTGACTCTAGTGTAGTGAAGGACCTGGTGACTCTAGTGTAGTGAAGGACCTGGTGACTCTAGTGTAGTGAAGGACCTGGTGACTCTAGTGTAGTGAAGGACCTGGTGACTCTAGTGTAGTGAAGGACCTGGTGACTCTAGTGTAGTGAAGGACCTGGTGACTCTAGTGTAGTGAAGGACCTGGTGACTCTAGTGTAGTGAAGGACCTGGTGACTCTAGTGTAGTGAAGGACCTGGTGACTCTAGTGTAGTGAAGGACCTGGTGACTCAAGTGTAGTGAAGGACCTGGTGACTCTAGTGTAGTGAAGGACCTGGTGACTCTAGTGTAGTGAAGGACCTGGTGACTCTAGTGTAGTGAAGGACCTGGTGACTCTAGTGTAGTGAAGGACCTGGTGACTCTAGTGTAGTGAAGGACCTGGTGACTCTAGTGTAGTGAAGGACCTGGTGACTCTAGTGTAGTGAAGGACCTGGTGACTCTAGTGTAGTGAAGGACCTGGTGACTCTAGTGTAGTGAAGGACCTGGTGACTCTAGTGTAGTGAAGGACCTGGTGACTCTAGTGTAGTGAAGGACCTGGTGACTCTAGTGTAGTGAAGGACCTGGTGACTCTAGTGTAGTGAAGGACCTGGTGACTCTAGTGTAGTGAAGGACCTGGTGACTCTAGTGTAGTGAAGGACCTGGTGACTCTAGTGTAGTGAAGGACCTGGTGACTCTAGTGTAGTGAAGGACCTGGTGACTCTAGTGTAGTGAAGGACCTGGTGACTCTAGTGTAGTGAAGGACCTGGTGACTCTAGTGTAGTGAAGGACCTGGTGACTCTAGTGTAGTGAAGGACCTGGTGACTCTAGTGTAGTGAAGGACCTGGTGACTCTAGTGTAGTGAAGGACCTGGTGACTCTAGTGTAGTGAAGGACCTGGTGACTCTAGTGTAGTGAAGGACCTGGTGACTCTAGTGTAGTGAAGGACCTGGTGACTCTAGTGTAGTGAAGGACCTGGTGACTCTAGTGTAGTGAAGGACCTGGTGACTCTAGTGTAGTGAAGGACCTGGTGACTCTAGTGTAGTGAAGGACCTGGTGACTCTAGTGTAGTGAAGGACCTGGTGACTCTAGTGTAGTGAAGGACCTGGTGACTCTAGTGTAGTGAAGGACCTGGTGACTCTAGTGTAGTGAAGGACCTGGTGACTCTAGTGTAGTGAAGGACCTGGTGACTCTAGTGTAGTGAAGGACCTGGTGACTCTAGTGTAGTGAAGGACCTGGTGACTCTAGTGTAGTGAAGGACCTGGTGACTCTAGTGTAGTGAAGGACCTGGTGACTCTAGTGTAGTGAAGGACCTGGTGACTCTAGTGTAGTGAAGGACCTGGTGACTCTAGTGTAGTGAAGGACCTGGTGACTCTAGTGTAGTGAAGGACCTGGTGACTCTAGTGTAGTGAAGGACCTGGTGACTCTAGTGTAGTGAAGGACCTGGTGACTCTAGTGTAGTGAAGGACCTGGTGACTCTAGTGTAGTGAAGGACCTGGTGACTCTAGTGTAGTGAAGGACCTGGTGACTCTAGTGTAGTGAAGGACCTGGTGACTCTAGTGTAGTGAAGGACCTGGTGACTCTAGTGTAGTGAAGGACCTGGTGACTCTAGTGTAGTGAAGGACCTGGTGACTCTAGTGTAGTGAAGGACCTGGTGACTCTAGTGTAGTGAAGGACCTGGTGACTCTAGTGTAGTGAAGGACCTGGTGACTCTAGTGTAGGAAGGACCTGGTGACTCTAGTGTAGTGAAGGACCTGGTGACTCTAGTGTAGGAAGGACCTGGTGACTCTAGTGTAGGAAGGACCTGGTGACTCTAGTGTAGGAAGGACCTGGTGACTCTAGTGTAGTGAAGGACCTGGTGACTCTAGTGTAGTGAAGGACCTGGTGACTCTAGTGTAGTGAAGGACCTGGTGACTCTAGTGTAGTGAAGGACCTGGTGACTCTAGTGTAGTGAAGGACCTGGTGACTCTAGTGTAGTGAAGGACCTGGTGACTCTAGTGTAGTGAAGGACCTGGTGACTCTAGTGTAGTGAAGGACCTGGTGACTCTAGTGTAGTGAAGGACCTGGTGACTCTAGTGTAGTGAAGGACCTGGTGACTCTAGTGTAGTGAAGGACCTGGTGACTCTAGTGTAGTGAAGGACCTGGTGACTCTAGTGTAGTGAAGGACCTGGTGACTCTAGTGTAGTGAAGGACCTGGTGACTCTAGTGTAGTGAAGGACCTGGTGACTCTAGTGTAGTGAAGGACCTGGTGACTCTAGTGTAGTGAAGGACCTGGTGACTAGTGTAGTGAAGGACCTGGTGACTAGTGTAGTGAAGGACCTGGTGACTCTAGTGTAGTGAAGGACCTGGTGACTCTAGTGTAGTGAAGGACCTGGTGACTCTACTGTAGTGAAGGACCTGGTGACTCTAGTGTAGTGAAGGACCTGGTGACTCTAGTGTAGTGAAGGACCTGGTGACTCTAGTGTAGTGAAGGACCTGGTGACTCTAGTGTAGTGAAGGACCTGGTGACTCTAGTGCAGTGAAGGACCTGGTGACTCTAGTGCAGTGAAGGACCTGGTGACTCTAGTGTAGTGAAGGGCCTGGTGACTCTAGTGTAGTGAAGGGCCTGGTGACTCTAGTGTAGTGAAGGGCCTGGTGACTCTAGTGTAGTGAAGGACCTGGTGACTAGTGTAGTGAAGGACCTGGTGACTCTAGTGTAGTGAAGGACCTGGTGACTCTAGTGTAGTGAAGGACCTGGTGACTCTAGTGTAGTGAAGGACCTGGTGACTCTAGTGTAGTGAAGGACCTGGTGACTCTAGTGTAGTGAAGGACCTGGTGACTCTAGTGTAGTGAAGGACCTGGTGACTCTAGTGTAGTGAAGGACCTGGTGACTCTAGTGTAGTGAAGGACCTGGTGACTCTAGTGTAGTGAAGGACCTGGTGACTCTAGTGCAGTGAAGGACCTGGTGACTCTAGTGTAGTGAAGGACCTGGTGACTCTAGTGTAGTGAAGGACCTGGTGACTCTAGTGTAGTGAAGGACCTGGTGACTCTAGTGTAGTGAAGGACCTGGTGACTCTAGTGTAGTGAAGGACCTGGTGACTCTAGTGTAGTGAAGGACCTGGTGACTCTAGTGTAGTGAAGGACCTGGTGACTCTAGTGTAGTGAAGGACCTGGTGACTCTAGTGTAGTGAAGGACCTGGTGACTCTAGTGTAGTGAAGGGACCTGGTGACTCTAGTGTAGTGAAGGACCTGGTGACTCTAGTGGGAGCCCTGAGGACAGAGTTGGACTCTCTGCGGGAGGAGGTTCGTCAGCTGAAAGAACAACGAGAAGTAACGAAGGAGGAGACCAGTAGTAAAGGGACCTCGTCTTGGAGAGTTGTGAAAGACAGGGGCCTTAAGAAGACTTTGATAAAGCCGCCTTCAAACGCCATAGTAACTTCTAATTCATTTGACGTTTTGGAGGACGAGTGCTGTGGTGAGACTGCGGATCGCACAAAAGGGAAAGCAACGAAGAGCAAGGAAGCGCAGGCCCCTCAGAGAGTAAAGGAAGTACCTAAGAAAACCTTAGTTGTGGGAGATTCCCAGATAAGGTATTTGGATAGAAGGTTTTGTGCTAGAGAAAGGGGGAACAGGTTAAGGGTTTGCTATCCCGGAGCTGGCATTGGTGATATTATAAACAACATGAATGATATTATGGCTGGAAATGGGAACAATCCCATTATTTGCATTAGCGTGGGAGGAAATGATGTTGGTCGAGTTAGGAGTGAGGAACTGATTCAGAGGTTGACCAGACCACACACTAGAAATTGAAGGGACGACGACGTTTCGGTCCGTCCTGGACCATTCTCAAGTCGATTGTCCGACTTGAGAATGGTCCAGGACGGACCGAAACGTCGTCGTCCCTTCAATTTCTAGTGTGTGGTCTGGTCAACATACTTCAGCCACGTTATTGTGACTCATCGCCTGATTCAGAGGCATAAAACAGCCATAGAATTAGTTAGGAGCAAGGGAGGAATCCCGATCATATGTGTCATTCTTCCAAGAAAGAGAGTGGGAAATGACTGGATATCGAGAACACTTGGTGTCAATTGTCGGCTGGAAAGATATCGCAAATCAAATGCAATATCTTTCATAGACAACTGGGAACATTTCTATGGAAGAAATGAAATGTATGCTCGTGACGGGGTACATCTATCGAGGGCTGGGGTTGTTGCTGTTGCGAACTCGTTGGAAGAAGTGGTTAGAGGTGTTTGTTTGGGTTTAAACTGTTAGTAGATAGAGACATGGGAATTGATTAGGAGGAAGGAGGCAATAAAAGTATGTGTTTGTGGGAGAAAGGAATTGACAAAATGATCAGGGAAAGAGAAGGGCCTCAAAATAACAATTCACTTAGGGTATATTACACTAACAGTAGAAGTCTAAGAAATAAAATTAACGAATTAAATGCTCTTGTCTGCACAGAAAAAACAGATATTATTGCAATTACCGAAACGTGGATGAATGTAGAAAATAGAGAACTATTAGCTGAATACCAAATAAATGGATTTAAACTATTTCACACAGATAGATATATTAGACTAGGAGGTGGAGTAGCCATATATGTTAGGGACAATTTGAAATGTAGTCCTCAAAGAGGGAATAAAAACTGAGCCACACACAGAAACTATTTGGATAGAATTAAACGAAAAAGCTAATTATAATAGGAGCCAAATTTAGACAGAACGGAAGCAAAGCACCAATGGGATGAAAATATCTAGAGCATCTAGATATATCAGTATTTATGTCATGGGTGACTTTAATTTTAGTGGAATAAACTGGTTGAACAAAACCAGGGAATAGTGAAGCAGAAGATTTTCTAGAATTAATTGACGATTGCTTTCTTACGCAACACATTAAGGAACCAACGCGGGAAAATAATATTTTAGATTTAGTGTTAACTAACAGGGAAACACAAATTAATGACATCGAAATAGGGAGTGAGCTAGGGAACAGTGATCACAAAGAAATCATATTTAGCATAGAATGGAATAGACCAGTAGGAGAAAATTCTGTTAAAGTGCCAGATTTTCGAAAAGCTGATTTTAATAGCCTAAAAAAATTTTTGGATCAAATTGATTGGAAAGTCTTGGGTATGGGGTGTGGGCCGGTCTTGGAGCGAGACATGAACCCAGCGATAGGTGACTTAAATGGGGATTTCGATGTGGATTCAATATATAACTTATTTAAAAATATTCTAAGCAAAGGGAGGATGTAATTAAACAAATAGTAAAACTCAAACCAAACAAATCCCCAGGGCCGGATAAAGTGTTTGCCAGGGTGCTTAAAGAATGCGAAG
The DNA here is from genome assembly GCF_040958095.1 of Procambarus clarkii. NCBI lineage: Eukaryota > Metazoa > Arthropoda > Malacostraca > Decapoda > Cambaridae > Procambarus > Procambarus clarkii. The sequence continues at coordinate 35,591,763 of NC_091161.1, forward strand.
AGGAGCTTTGTGACCCACTGTCAACCATATTTAATAAATCAATAGAGTCAGGCAGAGTGCCAGAGTTTTGGAAAGTTGCTAATGTGATACCAGTTTTTAAGAAAGGAGATAGATCACTTGCGTCTAACTATCGACCAATTAGCCTAACGTCTATTGTGGGAAAGTTACTCGAATCTATAATAGCAAATAAAATTCGTCTTTATCTTGAAAAACATAAATTAATAATTGAGTCGCAACATGGTTTTATAAATGGCCGTTCATGTTTAATAAATTTGTTATCTTTTTATTCTAGCATAGTTGAGGCAGTTGATAGTGGTAAGGATTGTGATGTTGTGTACCATGACTTTAGCAAAGCTTTTGATACAGTGCCACATGAAAGACTGATTAAAAAGATAGAGTCTCATGGTATTGGGGGTGCTATATTAAGCTGGATTAGGGCAGGGCTATACCAAATGAAACAAAGAGTTAGTAATAAATGGAAATCAAGTCAGAGTGGGAAAATGTTGTAAGTGGAGTGCCTCAAGGCTCTGTCCTGGGACCTCTGTTGTTTATAATATATATAATATTGGATATCGAGGGCACTTGGTGTCAATTGCCGGCTGGAAAGATATTGCAAATCAAATGCAATATCTTTCATAGACAACTGGGAACACTTCTATGGAAGAAATGAAATGTATGCTCGTGATGGGGTGCATCTATCGAGAGCTGGGGTTGTTGCTGTTGCGAACTCGCTAGAAGAAGTGGTTAGAGGTGTTTGTTGGGGTTTAAACTGTTAGTAGATAGAGGTATGGGAATTGATTTGGAGGAAGGAGGTAATAAAAGTATGTGTTTGTGGGAGAAAGGAATTGGCAAAACGATCAGGGAAAGAGAAGGTCCGCAAAATAACAATTCACTTAGGGTATATTACACTAACAGTAGAAGTCTAAGAAATAAAATTAACGAATTAAATGCTCTTGTCTGCACAGAAAAAATAGATATTATTGCACTTACCGAAACGTGGATGAATGTAGAAAATAGAGAACTATTAGCTGAATATCAAATATATGGATTTAAACTATTTCACACAGATAGATATATTAGACGAGGAGGTGGAGTAGCCATATATGTTAGGGACAATTTGAAATGTAGTCTCAAAGAGGGAATCAAAACAGAGCCACACACAGAAACTATTTGGATTGAATTAAACGAAAAAGCTAATAATATTATAATAGGAGTAATATATAGGCCACCAAATTTAGACAGAATTGAAGCAAAGCATCTATGGGATGAAATATCTAGAGCATCTAGATCTAACAGTATTTATGTCATGGGTGACTTTAATTTTAGCGGAATAAACTGGTTGAACAAAACAGGGAATAGTGAAGCAGAAGATTTTCTAGAATTAATTGACGATTGCTTTCTTACGCAACACATTAAGGAACCAACACGGGAAAATAATATTTTAGATTTAGTGTTAACTAACAGGGAAACGCAAATTAATGACATCGAAATAGGGAGTGAGCTAGGGAGCAGTGATCACAAAGAAATCAGATTTAGCATAGAATGGAATAGACCAGTAAGAGAAAATTCTGTTAAAGTGCCAGATTTTCGAAAAGCTGATTTTAATAGCCTAAGAAATTTTTTGGGTCAAATTGATTGGAAAGTCTTGGGTATGGGGTGTGGGCCGGTCTTGGAGCGAGACATGAACCCAGCGATAGGTGACTTAAATGGGGATTTCGATGTGGATTCAATATATAACTTATTTAAGAATATTCTAAACAAAGCACAGGAACGTAGTATACCATACAAATTGAATAGATCGTATACTAATGACCCAAAGTGGATAACAAAGAATTTGAAGAACCTTATAGGTAAAAAGAGAGCTTGGTACAAAAGGATTAAAAACGGGGAGGTCACTTTAGAACAGGAATTCGTACAACTGGTTAGAAATGTTAAAAAAGAGATAAGGAAAGCAAAAAGAAAACTATGAAGTTCGCATAGCAGGGCAAGCAAAGACAAATCCTAAAGGGTTTTTTCAGTTATATCGTACTAAGACTAGGGAAAGGATAGGTCCATTAAAAACTGAGACAGGTCAAATAACAGATAGTGATGAAGAGATGAGTAGTATTTTTAATAAATATTTTGTATCTGTATTTACTAAAGAGGAACTTAACAATATGCCTTCAGCCGAACAAGTCTATGTGGGTGGGGACGAGGACAGGTTGACGAGTTTAGCAGTTACCAGGGAGGATGTTCTTAAACAAATAGTAAAACTCAAACCAAACAAATCCCCAGGGCCGGATGAAGTGTTTGCTAGGGTGCTTAAAGAATGCAAAGAGGAGCTTTGTGACCCACTGTCAACCATATTTAATAAATCAATAGAGTCAGGCAGAGTGCCAGAGTTTTGGAAAGTTGCTAATGTGATACCAGTTTTTAAGAAAGGAGATAGATCACTTGCGTCTAACTATCGACCAATTAGCCTAACGTCTATTGTGGGAAAGTTACTCGAATCTATAATAGCAAATAAAATTCGTCTTCATCTTGAAAAACATAAATTAATAATTGAGTCGCAACATGGTTTTATAAATGGCCGTTCATGTTTAACAAATTTGTTATCTTTTTATTCTAGCATTGTTGAGGCAGTTGATAGTGGTAAGGATTGCGATGTTGTATACCTTGACTTTAGCAAAGCTTTTGATACAGTGCCACATGAAAGACTGATTAAAAAAATAGAGTCTCATGGTATTGGGGGTGCTATATTAAGCTGGATTAGGGCATGGCTATACCAAAGGAAACAGAGAGTTAGTATAAATGGAATCAAGTCAGAGTGGGAAAATGTTGTAAGTGGAGTGCCTCAAGGCTCTGTCCTGGGACCTCTGTTGTTTATAATATATATAAATGATTTAGATTCAGGTTTGAGTAGCAACATTTGCAAATTTGCCGATGATACGAAAATCGGTAGGGAAATTAATTCGGAGGAGGACTCACTATCACTTCAAGTTGATCTAGATAGGGTTTTGAAATGGTCAAAGGATTGGCAGATGCAGTTTAATGCTGATAAATGTAAAGTTCTGAGGTTAGGTAATGATGATAGAGTTACAAGATACGAGCTAGATGGTGTTGTGATTGCGAAGTCGGATTGCGAAAGGGATCTGGGAGTTATGATTAGTAAGAATTTAAAACAAAAGGATCAATGCATAAATGTTCGTAATAAGGCAAATCGGACACTTGGATTTATTAATCGCAGCGTTAGTAACAAGACACCTGGTGTGGTTCTCAAGCTATATCTTGCTCTAGTTAGGCCCCATTTAGATTATGCAGTTCAGTTTTGGTCGCCATATTATAGAATGGATATAAATTCACTTGAACGTGTCCAGCGTAGGATGACTAAGTTAATTCCCCAAATTAGAAATCTTTCATATGAAGAAAGATTAACAAAGCTTAAGTTGCATTCACTGGAAAGGCGAAGAGTTAGGGGTGACATGATAGAGGTTTACAAGTGGATGAATGGACATAACCGGGGGGATATTAATAGGGTATTAAAAGTATCAACACAGGACAGAACACGAAACAATGGATATAAATTGGATAAGTTTAGATTTAGGAAAGACTTGGGTAAATACTGGTTCAGTAACAGGGTTGTTGATTTGTGGAACCAATTGCCGCGTAACATTGTGGAGGTGGGGTCCCTCGATTGTTTCAAGCGCGGGTTGGACAAGTATATGAGTGGGATTGGGTGGTTATAGAATAGGAGCTGCCTCGTATGGGCCAATAGGCCTTCTGCAGTTACCTTTGTTCTTATGTTCTTATGTTCTTATAAATGATTTAGATTCACGTTTTGAGTAGCAACATTTGCAAATTTGCCGATGATACGAAAATCGGTAGGGAAATTAATTCGGAGGAGGACTCACTATCACTTCAAGTTGATCTAGATAGGGTTTTGAAATGGTCAAAGGATTGGCAGATGAAGTTTAATGCTGATAAATGTAAAGTTCTGAGGTTAGGTAATGATGATAGAGTTACAAGATACGAGCTAGATAGTGTTGAGATTGCGAAGTCGGATTGCGAAAGGGATCTGGGAGTTATGATTAGTAAGAATTTAAAACAAAAGGATCAATGCATAAATGTTCGTAATAAGGCAAATCGGACACTTGGATTTATTAATCGCAGCGTTAGTAACAAGACACCTGGTGTGGTTCTCAAGCTATATCTTGCTCTAGTTAGGCCCCATTTAGATTATGCAGTTCAGTTTTGGTCGCCATATTATAGAATGGATATAAATTCACTTGAACGTGTCCAGCGTAGGATGACTAAGTTAATTCCCCAAATTAGAATTCTTTCATATGAAGAAAGATTAACAAAGCTTAAGTTGCATTCACTAGAAACGCGAAGAGTTAGGGGTAACATGATAGAGGTTTACAAGTGGGTGAATGGACATAACAAAGGGGATATTAATAGGGTATTAAAAGTATCAACACAAGACAGAACATGAAACAATGGGTATAAATTGGATAAGTTTAGATTTAGGAAAGACTTGGGTAAATACTGGTTCAGTAACAGGGTTGTTGATTTGTGGAACCAATTACAGCGTAACGTGCTGGAGGTGGGGTCCCTCGATTGTTTCAAGCGCGGGTTGGACAAGTATATGAGTGGGATTGGGTGGTTATATTTATAGGAGCTGCCTCGTATGGGCCAATAGGCCTTCTGCAGTTGCCTTTGTTCTTATGTTCATAGGGAATCTATCTCTGCTCTCAGAGTTCCAACTAGATTCATCAGTTCCTTCACTAATCCTCCCATTATTGCTATAATAATATTACTACAGTCGGAGCTCCAGCTAACACAACCTCTCCCAACCTTTCTACCTATAAGATTCTTCAGATCCCTTGTTATTTATTTCGAGTCATTATTATTCGATCTATTCAATTTGTATGGTATACTATGTTCCTGTGCCTTTTTTTTATAATATTTTTAAATATGTTATAATTTTAATTCACATCGAAATCCCTTTTTACATCACCTATCCCTGGGTTCACATCTCGCTCCAAGACCGGCCCACCTGCACATGCCCAAGACTTTCCAATCTATTTCACCCAGAGAATTTCTCAAGCAATTAAAATCAGGTTTTCAAAAATCTGGCACTCTAACAGAATTTTTCTCCTACAAAACTATTTAATTCTTTACTAAGTCTGATTTCTTTGTGATCACTGTTCCCTAGCTCACTGCCTATTTCGATGTCATTAATTTGAGTTTCCCTGTTAGTTAATACTAAGCCTAAAATAATAATTTCCTTAAGTGCAATAATATTTATTTTTTCCTTGCAGACAAGAGGATTTAATGGTTTATTTTGTTTATTTTGTTTGTGTAATATACTTTAAGTGTATTGTTATTTTCAGGCCCTTCTCTTTCCCTCTTCATTTTGCCAATGTGTGTTCCCCACAAATCACATACTTTTATTACCTCCTTTCTCGGTATCAATTTTCATACTAATATCTACTAACACATTAAATCTAAACAATCCCCTCCAACCGCAGGTTCCAACGATTTGGCAGCACCAACAACCCCAGCCCTAGACAGATGCAACTCATACCGAGCATACATGTAATTTCTTCCATGGAAGTTCTCTGGTTATCTATGAATGATATTGCATTTGTTTTGCAATATTTTTCCAGTCGGCAATTGACACCAAGTGCTCTCGACAACCATTCATTTTCATCTCCCTTTTCTTGGAAGAATGCCACATATGATCGGGATATGTTCTTGCTCCTTACTAATTCTATGCTGTTTTAGACCTCTGTATCAGTGTCTCACTCCTAACTTCTCCTACATCATTTCCACCGGCACTGATACAAATAACGGATTTGTTCCCATTACCAGCCATAATATCATTCATATTGTTAACAATATCACCAATTCCAGCTCCCGGATAGCAAACTCTTAACCTTTTCCCCCTATCTCTGGCACAAAAACTTCTTCTCAAATAACTAACCTGGGATTCTCCAACAACCAAAATTCGTTTTGGTACTTCCTTTACTTTCTGAGCTCCTTGGGGGACCTGCGCTCCTTTTGCGCAGGTCCTTTTTGATTGCCTTCCTTTTTGAGCAAACAGCAGGCTCCCTACAGCACTCGTCTTCCAACACGGCGAATGAGTTAGAAGTCCTTAGGACATCTGTAGACGGCCTTGTCAGAGTCTTCTTAAGATCCCTGTCTACGACATTCTAAGACGAAGACTTTCTACTGCTGCTCTCACCCTTTCCTTCCTCTTGACATTGTTTCATGCTTCAGTTCCTTCATCTGTCATAGGTACTCCCGCAGGGAATCCCCCTCTGTCCTTACCAGAGGTAGGGACCCTGCCAACACGCCGTTCCATCCCAAAACCTCATGTTGCCCCTTTTCAAGTGGTAGTCGTAGTGGCTAGGCGCTTTCTTTCCTGATAATTATTTTTTGTTTTTAATTAAGCCAGGCACATTCAGTCACAGTGAGAGGGTGTGTTACCTGGAGCTCCGAATAAACTATCATAGTAATAATGGAAGGTATAGTGAGGGAACTGGGGAATCTATGTAGAGCTCTGAGAACATAATTGGATTCACAGTGGGAGGAGCTAAGGCAGATGAAACAAGGTGTCTACCCCCAAAAGGAAGCAAAGGATGTGTCTAAGAATTTCATTTGGAAGTCATCGTCCTGGAGTGTCGCAAAGGACAGGGGATTTGTCCCCTGTCCTTTGCTGTCCTAAAGATAGGCAAATTTTCGTTTTTTTCCTATTTTTTTTTTTTTTTTAGTTTTATTTGGTTAGGAGCCAAAATAATTAGTGATGGAGGCTAAATTGCAGGAACTGGCAAAGGCGCCTTCAGTGGTAGAGATCAAGAAGCTTACCAAAGCTAATTTAGTGTTGTTAGGCAAGGAATTGGGCCTCGATTTAAATGAAACTAATAAAAAGTGTCATAACCAAGGAAATTTTACAGAATTGCATAGACCAAGGCCTATTGGCAAGTGATACTATTTTATGCCAGGCCAGTCCAGCTGAAAGTGAATCTAGCAAGATAGAATTTGAATTACAGCTGGCCCGATTAAAACTAGCCGAACAAGAGGCAAGAGTGGCAGAACAAAATGCTAGGGTAGAGGAACAAAGGCTCAAAACTGAGGAGGCAAAAATTAGAGGCAATGCCTATGTACCACCACCTGCCAGGGATGAAAACCCCAGGCATAATGATAAAAAGCATAACTTGCCTGAATTTTCAGTCAGACCTTGAAAGGTTTTTCAACCATTTTCAGAAGCTGACCATGTCCATGAACTGGTCAAAGGAAGAGTGGGTGAAAATCTTACAGGGGCGGCTTAGAGGTAAAGCCCAAGATATTTTTATAAACATGCCTGACTGCGAGTGTTTTGATTATAGTAAAGTCAGGGAACGGATTTTGAGGGCAAATGAAATTACGCCTGAAGCTCACCGCCAATCTTATTGCAACCATAGGCCCACTCACAACCAACCTCTCACTGAATTTGTTAATGACCAAATAAGATTGTTTGAAAAATGGATTCGCTTGGCTAAAGCCAAAACATACGAGGCACTCAAGAATTTAGTTTTAGCAGAGAATTTTATAAATAATATGCCAGAGCCTGTAGCACGGTACCTTAGAGGAAGGACAGAGGTAGATTCTAATATTATGGGTTTGGCCAAGATGGCAGAGAACTACCAGTTGGCAAAAGGCCCAATAAAAATAATTATAGCCCACATAGTAACAAAACTTATACCCACAGCCAATCCAGACCAGTCCATTCTAACCCTATAACTAATGTACCTTCTGTTTCAGACATAGCTAACCCTGTTAAATTGTCTAGCCCCATGGCACCTAAGAGCGAACCAAAGGGCAATCCTGTTAATAATGTCTCTTCTTCCCAACGAGTCTGTGGTCACTGTAAACGTGCAAACCACATTATTAGCTGTTGTTGGCAACTGCACCCGGAAAAAAGACCCAATGCTCTTGTTGTGACACAGGGTTTGAGGCCTCCTGAAGGGTTAGGGAGTAAGATCTCCAACCCACAGTGGTTGGACCTGCTTACCCCATTCTTATTGAAAGGGAGACTATTGTTGCCTGAGGGTTCTTCCTTGAAGGATGTTGTGATCTTCCGAGACACTGGTGCCATCCAGACTTTAGTTTTAGAGAGTGCATTGCAAGGTGCCAACACTCTCGACACTGGAGAGGTAGTACTGGTCGAGGGTGTCACTAGTGATACTCAAAGAATACCCCTCTGTAAGGTTATTCTGGAATCTGATTTCCACAAGGGTGTTTGTACAGTCGGAGTCACTTCATACCTACCTTTCCCTAATGTTGATGTAATATTGGGTAATGATTTAACACGGGATAAGGCAGGGGACTCCAGACTACCTATTATGTTGCCTACCCCTAAGGTTTCCCTGGATCTACCCGCCGCAGAGGATAATGTTGTGTACCCTGCGTGTGCGGTGACCAGGTCTATGGGACTTAAATGTAAGGGCAGCCCTGTGGTTGCCAAAGTGGTAAATCCCGAGGACACGAGGAACTTTCTGAGTGGTGAAAGCCAAGTGAACCTTGCGGACACGTTCATGGCCCGAATCGATGACGTGGCCGAGGACACTGTGGAGAACCTACCATCGCTTCCTACCAAAACGAGTGAGGAGGTGGAGGAGAACACTGATGAGTTTTGGCCAATGGCATCTGACCCATGCATGGATGCATCCTTGAGTGATTTACAAAAAGCTGACACCATTCTTGCAGAATGTCACAATGTAGCTCTCTCTAAGGAGGAGATTGTAGATGCAGCAACTGGGTAGTACTACAATGATCAGGTTTTGATGAGAAAATGGAGACCACAGAGACCCTTGTCAAATGAATGGGAGGTAATCTACCAGGTTATGTTGCCTACCTGCTATAGGGAGAGAGTTTTGGCAGCTGCTCATGATGATCGTATGGGGGACATCAAGGTATTAATATCACCTATTACAAAATCTTTAAATACTTCTTTTGGCCCAAGCTGAAAAGCGATGTGGCAAGATTTTGTAATGCATGTATTCCTTGTCAGCTTGTTGGGAAACCAAACCAGACACCACCTAAAGCTCCTCTAAGGCCTATTGTTGTGCCGGAGGAACCATTTTCTCATGTGGTAATGGACTGTGTTGGTCCATTATCTAGACCTAAGTCTGGTAATATTTACCTAATCACGATGATGTGTATCATGACTCGTTACCCAGAGGCTTTTGCTGTAATGAACATTCGAGCAAAGACTGTTGTTGCTCATATGTTGCAATTAAGTCTGATATTTTTTAACAATTCTGTAAGGTCCATGTAATAACTTATAAGGTTTCAAGCCCATACCATCCACAGAGTCAGGGGGTAATTGAGCGGTTCCATCAAACGCTCAAGCAGATGTTGAAGACATCATGCGAGAATTCCCACAACTTCTTGGATGAAAACCTGCCTTATGTTTTGTTTGCTGCTCGAGAGGAGCAGCAAAATGAGGAGTTGTTCTCATTTTGAATTAGTCTTTGGCGATAAAGTTCGTGGACCCATGCAAATGTTACAGGAGAATCTGTTAGGGAACGTAACGTTGACCGAAGGTTCGGCTTTCTTTGCGCAACACCACCAGAGACTCAGGGACTGCAAGGCGGCGGCACTAAAGTATCTTGGGAAGGCCCAAGAAAATATGAAAGTACGACACGATGCTAAGGCTAAGTTGCGGGTATTTCAACCTGGTGACCCTGTCCTGGTATTAAACCCTCGACTAGAGAACAATATGTCTCACAAGTACGAAGGCTCCTATATTGTGATAGAAAAAGCTGGGGACCATACGTTCAAAGTAAGGCACTCTGACAAGCGTAACCAGGTGATGCTTGTACACTTGAACCATCTGAAGAAGTTCCAGGGCCCCAGGCCTGTCGCACTAACCAATGTTTCCTTTTTCAGTGAGGGAGGATATGATTGTTCTGGGGGACCCAACTAATCTCATTCTCAATAATTCTAGTTCTGTGAATGCTGTGGAGGAGGGACTGTCCCATTTGCAGTTGCCCAACGTGAAGAGGTGCAGTCGTTGCTTGACGAATTCTCCAGTCTGTTCGGGGAGGTCCCGACCCAGACTGATGCCATCTCCCATGTCAAGTTCATGGACTACATGTTGACCAGACCACACACTAGAAGTTGAAGGGACGACGACGTTTCGGTCCGTCCTGGACCATTCTCAAGTCGATTGTGTTCATGGACTACACCCCCATTCGTCTTCAACCCTATTGGATGAGTTCGGAAAAGAAGGCCATCGTGCGGAAAGAGGTCGACTTCCTGCTCCAGCACGGCCTCATGCGGCCATGCAAGGGCTCTTGGTGCTCGCCCTGCCTTTTGGTCCCCAAACCAGACGGCTCCTAGCGATTATACACCGACTATTGGCAGCTCAACAAGGTGACCATTGTGGATGCCTATCCGCTGCCCCTCTTGCACTGCATCCACGAGATCGGAAACGCCACGTACATCTCGAAATTTGACCTCTCGAGAGGTTATTATCAGATCCCGTTCACCGAACGTGCCAAGCAACTAACTGTGTTCGTAACACAGTTAGGTGTCTTCTGATGGTGTCTTCGAGTATTAAGTGTTACCGTTCGGCTTGCATAATGCCCCTGCCACGTTCCAGAGGCTAATGAACTCTGCTCGCTAATGTGCCAAATTTTCGGGCGTATTTAGATGACATTGTGCTCTTTAATAGTAATTGGGCTGACCACTTAGCTAGGTTACGACCACTGGCTGACCACTAGGCTAGGAACAGTTGGTCACAGTTCTGAGAAGTGCAAATTTAACTCTAAATTGCAAAAAAGTGTCATTTTGGCTAAGGCAGAGTGACGTACCTCGGTTACGAAGTGGGCCAAGAAAAAGTGTTACCTCGGCAAGATAAAATCAGTGCCATTTTGGAGTATCCAGTGCTCCGGTCTAAAAAGGATGTTCAAAGGTTTATCGGTATGAGTGCGTGCTACTGACGCTTTTGTCAGAACATTTCCAGGGTCGCCACTCCTCTCACGGACTTGTTGCGGAAGGCTGTTAATTTAAAAGGTCAACAGACTGTGCAGAGGCGTTTAAAAATTTGAAATTGATCTTAGCTTCCGCCCCAGTGCTCGCTAGTCCAAGGTTCGACCGACCATTTAAAATTCACGTTGACGCATCTGACTCGGGTGCTGGTGCTGCAAACTGGGGATGATAAAGTGGACCACCCAGTATACTATTACTCTGTGAAATTTGCCAAGACGCAACGCAATTCATCAGTGGTAGAAAAAGAAGCGTTGGCGTTAGTGTTAGCATGTAAAAAATTTGAAGTATATGTAACAGGTAATATAGTGGAAGTGTACACGGACCATAACCCACTGGTGTTTATACACCAGATAAAGGCAAAAAATAAACGCATCCTCAGGTGGGCTTTGTACCTGCAGGACTTCAATCTTTCCATTATCCACCTATCGGGCCGGCTCAAGGTGATAGCCGATGTGCTGTCCCGGTTACCTGAGTAACAGTCTTCTGAGCCACAGGAAGCCATATACCAACTGTCATGCTTTAGTTATTTTTTTTAGGTTCTGTGACACTAAATATTCTGTGTCAAATTTATTTACTTCCCCATATTTATTTTTTATGTATGTGCTTTTCTTTTCAGATTTTTTTTTGTGTGCATTTTCTTTCAGAGAATTCCTTTGTGCTTTTTTTTGCAGAGAAATTTTTGTTTTTGGTTGATTTTCTTTTATTGCATAGATTTTCCTTTTTATTCTCTCTACATTCTTACAAAAAATATGACTACTATTCTAGTAGCCACATTTCTTTCTCTAAAGGGGGCAGGAGTGTTACGACCCAGGGTTCCTTAGTTGGAAACCAGAGGTCAAATTGAGCTCTAAATAATTACTTTATATTACAGTAATTGATAGGAGTGCGGATGCGCTTTTGTTCCTTCCTTGATAGACATAGGACGAATATTGTTTCTCACAGAGCATTCAGACTCTGAGCTTGTTGTTGATAAAATAGTGAACTAGTTATCAGCTATGTTTAGAAATGAGTTAAGTAACTAGTAAAGTAGGTCTGAGTAAACTTGGATTGATGGCAGCTGTACGATTAGCTAAGTATCCGGCCGGCAGCGATCAGTGTGAGTAAGCTCAGAGGCTGTTTCTCTTTCTTCTCTGGTCGGGTTGTGCTTGTGGCAACATCTTTCCTGTGTGGCTCTGTCTCTATTCTCCTCCTCTTTCTCCCTTTCCCTTACCTTAGTCTACTGTGAATCGCTAAGTTAAGTACAACCCTTTGTAACCGTGCTACTAGCTAGGCGTGTGGGTTATGTATAGGTAGTGTGTAGTATAAGCCAGTGTTTTGGGCATCCCTAAGTGTTTGTGTTGTGACTAGGGTACCACGTGGGGCTTAACTACCCCAGGCTGCTTCAAGCCTTCGAGTTCTTTTCAAGTACACTTTACCCTAGCTTGTCCCAAGTGTATGCCTTGTATCCTGTCTATGTGGACCAAGGTAGTTAACATAAGATAGTGTGGTAAAGCAGTTATTGTTATGATAGTAATGTATAAGGGGGGTTGTTTGAGGGTTTAATAAATAAGTTAGTTTTTGAGGTGTATCCATTAATCCCGTTGTAGTGGTGTAGATGATTGTATTTTGGACAGTAGATCTGTTTCTAAAACCTTGAAGCATTAACAGGAACCTATGTTCCTTGGGGGCTGGGCCTATATATTCCACTAATTTTGATACATCTTGATTCTAGCTATTGGCCCTTCTCATTAATCCCCTATACCCCACATAAGAAGTAAACTAATTCATAACACGGTCGGAGTGGTGCAGCGGGCCTCACATTTCCAGCAAACTCTCCACATATTGTGTCAAGTCATTTACTTATTTTCTTTTTCACTGCCCCCATTCTTAAATTATCTATCAAATCCAACCAATTATTTTACATATGAATCATCATGTCTATATTTCGTTGACCTAGTCTGGCCAGGCCTGATAGAATAATTCTCAAAGGGGAGACTCGTTTTTCAGCTACCTGGGATTATAACAGTATACTCTCCAAAATCAGATATTATGTTCCTAACTCTGCTCTCCTCTCACTATATAATGCACTAATCTATCCCTATCTTAATTATGGTATCTGTGCATGGGGATCTACCACTGCAAACCACCTCAAGCTCATCATCACCCAGCAAAAATCTGCTATCTGAATTATAACAAACTCTGCTTTCAGACAACACTCAGCTCCCTTGTTTAAATCCCTTAACATGCTAAATATTAACTCCCTCCACACACATTCTCTTGTGTCAACTACATTTACAAAACCCTGTTCTTAAATGCAAACCATGCTCTGAAACTCTCCCTGGACAGATGTAATAGAACCCATTATCACCACCCCAGAAATAAATATCTCTTTGATATCCCCCGGGTCAAACTTAATCTGTGTAAACACTCTATGAAAGGGACCTAGTCTATGGAACTCACTCCCTAGTGAATTGAAAAGCTGTCAAACTTTTGCATCATTCAAAAACAAAAACAAAAAGTACCTAATTTCATCTTCGTAGTTCCTACACTGAGCTTAAATTTGCTCTGTATCTAGTGTTACCCAATCTCCCAATCTTTATGTACTTAATCCAAACAACTCCTTCATTGTGTTCATTGCTGTCTTCTTTTATGTGTTAGCCATATGCTGTATTGTGCCTACTAATATTTGTTAAACTACCATTCAAGCTGTCATTGCAATCAATCTGAGTTACCTATGTGCTTTAATATACCTACAAATTTCTCTCATCTTTTATTGTTTTTCTTGCTATGTACCTTTTATCATTTTATGAATTTTGTTAGAATTTACCTACTTAAAATTTTCATACATTAAGGACCTGCCTGAAACACTGCGCATTCTAGTGGCTTTACAAAATGTAATTACTATGCTATGCAGCCTCACAATCCCAATGTACCTTCTTGTATATAAATAAATAAATTATACTATGATACAGGAACACACAAACATGGGTCATGGAATAAATAACTAAATAACAAATTACCTTCTGATTTTATTTTTATTTTATTTTATTTATGCATGTACAAGAATGTACATAAGGAATGTGAGGATACAAATATGGTAATTACAGTCTTGTAAAGCCACTAGCACGCGCAGCGTTTCGGGCAGGTCCTTAATCTAAGAAAATTTTAAGGAGGTAAATACTTGCAAAATTATAGTCAAAAAATGATAACAGATTACATGAAATGAAAAAAAAGATGAGAGAAAATTGTAGGTACAGTATATTAAAGCACATAGGTAGCTAAGATTGATTGCAATGACAGCTTGAATGGTAGTTGACAAAAAAATTGGTAGGCATAATACAGCAGAAACAATATAAGATTGGTTGCAATGACAGCTTGAATGGTAGTTGACAAAAATTGGTAGTCACAATACAGCATATGGCTAGCACATAAAAGAAGACAGCAATGAACACAATGATAAGGTTGTTTGAAATTACATAAAAATTAGGAGATTGGGTAACACTAGGTACAGAGCAAATTTAAAGCTCAGTGTAGGAAACTAAGAAGATGAAGTTAGGTACTTTTTGGTTTTGCTTTTAAATAAGGCAAAAGTTTTACAGTTTTTCAATTATCTAGGGAGTGAGTTCCATAAACTAGGTCCCATAATTTGCATAGAGTGTTTACACAGATTAAGTTTGACCCTGGGGATATCAAAGAGATATTTATTTCTGGTGTGGTGATAATGGGTCCTATTACATCTGTCCAGGGAGAGTTTCAGAGCATGGTTTGCATTTAAGAACAGGGTTTTGTAAATGTAGTTGACACAAGAGAATGTGTGGAGGGAGTTAATATTTAGCAAGTTTAGGGATTTAAACAAGGGAGCTGAGTGTTGTCTGAAAGCTGAGTTAGTTATCATTCTGATAGCAGATTTTTGCTGTGTGATGATGGGCTTAAGGTGGTTTGCAGTGGTAGACCCCCATGCACAGATACCATAATTAAGATAGGGGTAAATTAGTGCATAATATAGTGAGAGGAGAGCAGAGTTAGGAACATAATATCTGATTTTGGAGAGTATACCAACTGTCTTAGAGACTTTCTTAGTTATGTGTTGAATGTGGGTGCTGAAGTTGAGTCTCTTGTCTAGGAATAGGCCAAGAAACTTGCCATCATCTTTATTACTGATGTTAATGTTGTCTATCTGTAGCTGAATTGCATTTGATGATTTGCTTCCAAATAAGATGTAGTAAGTCTTTTCGATGTTTAATGTTAGTTTGTTCGTTGACATCCATAAGTGGACTTTTTTTAATTCATTATTCACAACATTATTTAGTGTATGTGGGTTGAGGTTTGAATAGATAAGAGTAGTATCGTCAGCAAACAATATAGGTTTGAGAATATTAGAGACATTAGGCAGATCGTTTATATATATAAGAAATAGAAGAGGTCCTAAGATGCTGCCCTGTGGCACTCCAACGGTAATTGGTAGAGTGGAAGAAGTTGTATCATTGATGGTTACATATTGGTGTCTGTCACTAAGATAGGATCGGATGTAGTCAAGGGCAAGGCCTCGGATTCTATAATGCTGGAGTTTAAGTAAGAGGTAGTTGTGATTAACAGTATCAAAGGCTTTTCTTAGGTCAATGAAAAATCCAATCGGAAACTCATTTTTGTCAAGGGCTGAGTGGATAACGTCAAGGAGACTAATGATTGCATCGTTGGTGCTCTTTTGGGACCAGAAGCCAAACTGGCAGGGGCTGAGTATGTCGAATTTTACGAGGTAGGAATAGAGCTGTTTGTAAATAATTTTTTCAAATATTTTTGATAGAATGGGTAGATTTGATATTGGTCTATAATTGTTTATGTCCGCCGGATTGCCTCCTTTATGGACTGGCGTTACTCTTGCTTTTTTGAGGATATCAGGGATGGTGTGACACACTATAGATTTGTTGAACAGTAGTGCTATGGGTGGGGCAAGGGCATGGGAGGCTCTCTTGTACACAATGGACGGAATTTCACTGGTGTTCCCTGCCTTGGTTTTTAGAGAGTGTATGATGGACACAACATCTGCCGGGCTGATTTAGATAATTATATATCTTATCAAATGCCTCCTATTAGAACATAAATTTATCTAAATCTAGCAAAAAATTCTACTAATACTACACAAATTTGACCAAATTCAACCTAGCAAAAGCTGAACTAACTAAATATAAGTATCCCATATCCTCACATAGAAGCCCATGTTACCTCCGTCCTTCCAACACAAGAGCTAGCTCTAACCCGGTCCCAAATTGGGCAATTTATTCTGTTTTGCTGGCTACTTCTGCACCTCTAATATATATATCCTACCCTACACAACCCTACCTAACCTTGCACATCCAAAGCTAGAGTTGATTAAAGTTGACGAAATTTATGCTGTTCCACCTCAATTTAACTTATTTTAAGACAATTTCCACAATGCATCCAAATGTTTCGTATCATAGCACAGTTAGTCCATACCAAACCAGACCTATCCTATCCTAACACATAAGCTAAATTCATCCAAATCATCCCAATTTGTCAATTCCACTGAATTATCCTAATTATCAACCCAAAAGCCATATTTTACTAAATGTACCTATGTACAACTCGTCCAGAGCAAAAGTTAGCTGTCAGAGCTGTTAATGTCTACCACAAACTTCCATTCTACTCAGGATTAGAGCAGATTTTACTAATATATTCTTAGACGTGTGTTCTTACTAGATATATTTTTGTCTCACATTATCACAAACCACCCGAGACCTAGCCTGTAATTCGTCATATTGTGGAAAGTAATAATTTGGGTCATAAACCTAACAGACATGTTCCTAACCTGCAATGGCCTTTGTCGAATATTGAAACTTCGTTGATATGAAAAGAGTTGATTTTGGGTATATGCCTAATGACCTACACCTGACCTGCTTGGATCTTTGGTGAATATTGTATCTATATTCTTAGAAAAGTGATGTTTTATGGATATAAAAGTGTGCGGAAGGTGTAGGCTACTGTTATTTTTCCTGGCAGCACTTGTGTCGCTTACCTCCTGAGACTTAGCATCTTCACAGCGGAAGTTTATGCTATTCTCTCTGCTCTTCGTTTCCTGCTTTCTCGTTGTCAATCTTCCTTTGTAGTTGTTGTTGACTCTCGAAGTGCCCTCATGGCTCTCGGGTCCTTTAACCCTTGTGTTGCTCAGGGCTAATTAGCATTTGTCACCCACAGGTGCATACCAAAAAAAAATTAAAACATTATTTTTTCTTCTTAATCTGTTAATTTGTGTTCTCTGTTCATGGGAAAAATAATAAAAAATCGTGAGTCTAGTGAGTCCAGACAGTAAATCGTGGTCACACAGTCAGCAGACCATGCTACCTCCCTCCCCACCAAGATTACTCCTCCCACTATAGCGCTAATTATCACAATCCTTGCTATTATCAGAATCCTGGTAATTTTTACAGTCAGGGGTCTTCTGTAATAATATCAAAGCTAAATAATTGCATGAACATGTATATTATGGCACTTTTAGGCGATGCTGTGGTCACAAGCTGAACAGCAGTGCTGCGAGCTCATGCTGCATGCGTCAGGCTTGGTGGCTCACTCAATACTGAGGCCCTCACACCCGGGAATTTGGCCCACGATTTAAAAAAAAAATGGCGTCTGTTTACAAGAGCCCTGATGAAGGCGAGGTGAACCCCGTGTATCCGCAGGCCGTTTAAATCTTGCGTAGTACTCCAATACATCATATGATGGGATACACAATTTATAGCAAGTCACTCAACCCATCATATGATGTGTTGCGCAACTTAAGGGTTAATCCGGTTCATCCAGTGGTTGTCAAAATCCAACATTGGCTATTTCTTGTTCACAGTAAATTTGTCGGTCGAGTTTTGTTGGGTTCCCAGCCATATTGGTGTCTCTTTAAATGAGCGTGCGGAAACTGCCGCCAGGGAAGCTGTCCGCTCTTGTCCCATCTTTCGTAAAGGTATTCCTTATTCAGATTTTTACCCAGTTATCCGCTCCTCCATCCATACCCGTTGGCAGGCTTGTTAGTCTTCTGTTAATGGAAAAAAACTGCGTGCTCTTAAGAGTTCTGTGTCCTCGTGGCCGTCGTCCTACCACTATAGCCGGCGATGGGAAACGGCTCTGGCGAGGTTGCATATTGGACATACTTGCTTAACCACATGGTCACTTGGAGCGCCGCCCTGCTCCTTATTGTCCAAATTGCATTGTCCCTCTTGAGGTTGTGCATATCCTTGTTGAATGTCCTGACTTCCAGGACGAGCGTGTCTTGTTTTCCATCCGTTCCCTGCGGTCGTTTGTCCCTCGATCGTACGATCGAGGGACAAGCGACCGCAGGGAAATGTCCAAAGGTGAAAAATGGTCATATGGGTGTTGACCAGACCACACACTAGAAGGTGAAGGGACGACGACGTTTCGGTCCGTCCTGGACCATTCTCAAGTCGATTGGGATGAAGCTGTTGTTGTTGTTGTTTTCAGATTTAGCTACTCAGAACGAAGTGTCCATGTAGCACGGGCTATGGTGAGCCCGTAATTGAGTTCGGTTATTTGCGATAAGCTTGTTTGTAATATTTGGGTCTCAGTTTAAAATATAGGAGGGGATTCCTCCTTTTTCCTTGTTTATTTATCGCTTCTGTTTTAGTGTACTGGTTTTAATCTTGTTTCATTAACATTATCTTGGAGGCGGACGTAGATGCAGAATGCTCACTAGTGAGTCCCATTCCTCAACAGCTTTTCTAATCAGTCAGCGTCGAGTTCTATTCGTTGATGCTGGGGAGGATGTCGTCGTCGTCGCTCTGGTCGATGATTCATGTACTGGTTATTCCTGGCGAACACGGTCCTGTCTGCCAAGTACCGTGGTGGTGGCGTGAGGATGATGCCAGCATCTTGCCAGGCCGTCGTGGCGGTGGTAGTAAATATCTTTTCTTGGTTCGAATCAATGGAAAAGACCAGGTGAACACCTTTTCTTGTCATCTGGATGTCGGCCGGTGATACGTTGGGGGCGGAGATTTGGACTAAAATCTCGGCAGTGGAGAGAACGAAGTTCCTCGTGGAGGCGGAACTTGACCCTATGCAACATGTGTAGTTGGATTCTGCACAATAGGATCTTGGGTCAGCAGCAAAGATGGATGTTTGACATGGAGTGATGAGGTGTTGTGTGTAGTGAGAAAGTAGTGAGTTGTGACCAAATGGATTGATTGATAAAAATTAACCCATCCAAGAGGTGGCACGGGCATTATACACCCGTAAGTGGAGGTCCTTTTGGAGACATTACCAATAGCTGATACTGGAGATCTGTAAATGGATGGATTTTTTTTTTGGGGGGGGGATAAGGGGGGTGGTCACAGAGGGCAAGCTATAACAATTATAGTGCTGGTAAGTTAATACAGGCCTCGAGGTCTTCAATTTTCTTAGTCTTGCAGCTAGTTGACATAGCTGTGTTGTCATTTGAGTTTGGTGAAGTGCCCTCCATGAGGAGATCTTGTATGGAGTCGGGGAAGTGTCGTGACAATGGAGCTCTTACTGAAATTTTCTAGTCTGAGGAGATCGTGACGTAGTTCGTTGTTGGTGGTTTTGGTCTCTCAGCATGAGGTTGGCTGTAGAGTCGATGAGTTATGGTAGAAGCTGGTTCGGTCACGTCGGTGGTGGTGGTTGTGGTCGGAGAGAGCACGTCTACGAGTGCATCTGCTGAGACAGTGATGGTGGTAGCTTTTGGGGCTGGATTGGAGGATGCTGCTGTTTGTGCAGCCTGGGTCTTTAGTGGAGCTGACGTCTGAGTTGATGATCGACATAGCAGTCGACCTTGTGAAAGTTCCGGTGTGGTAGGGGAGGTAGTGAGACTTGCGTCAGGGGCTGTGGTAGGGTCCAGGCCATTGTCTACGTACAGCACATTCAGTTCCCTGATGAATCGGTGGTTGTTGGGTCCGGTAAGCCTCTCCGCTAATCGTACAAGAACAGGGAAATGCCGGCACATGATTAAAGAGGTGGTCAGGGTGCTAGTTTGGCCTTGGGTCCCCCCATTGTGAAGGCTGGGTTGACTGGTGGGAGGAGCCACTGTTTGGGTAAGACTTGGAATCTGGTTGGGTGTGAGAGCTGTGGTGATGGGTATAACGTCAGGGGCTCTGGTGACGGGAATAGGAGGGTTGGCTTTCTTAGTTTCAACCTGGGCCTTGACTTTTCCTGTCTGCGTGAGCATCGGCGTGAAATTGCAGGTTGATTGCCGTTGCAGAGAAGGCAGCGATGGGTTGTTGATTTACAGATGGGGTAATGATGGTCCTGGGCACAAAGGCAACACTTCTGGATGGGGTGCGACACTTGTTGGTGGGGTGGGAGTAATGGTTGCACCGAAAGCACTGTTGGAGATCGTGGAATCGTTCCTTCTTCACTTGGAAGAAGTGATTAGCCGAGGCTAAGGTGGGTGAAGGATATCTTCATGGTGGTGTGCTAGTCATCGTCGGTATCGTTGCTGCAGAATATAACACCGAATACCCCCAGGTTCGGGTTTTCTTCCTCGATGTTGGTAATGATCTCCGTTTATTCTCGGTCTGATCCAGTGGCTGGTCCCGCTGATAAAGACTGTTCGGTCGGTGGTGTATTGACTTGGAAGAGGAAAGAAGTGATGCACGTTGCGAAGCGTGCAATCGAATTTTGGGAGTTTTTAGAGATCCTCCACACAAGAAATAGAGCAAAATTTTCTCACCTTGATCAAGATCGATGGGTGTAATCCGATGGCTTCTTTTAGGATCTTAAAGACGTCGGCTTTGGGAAAGCATGGCAGTCCATGGGGCGAGTCCCGACTTTCAGGCGTTTGTCGTGCCTCGTTGTTGTTAAAACCCCTCAACGGGTCCTAGTGGCGACGGATGTCTTGTGAAGTCAGTCAGGTTTGCTGGTGTGGACCGGGTGGGTGGAAGGGTGTGCGTTGGGGGTGTGTGTGTACTCACCTAATCATGCTTGCAGGGGTTGAGCTCTGGCTCTTTGGTCCCGCCTCTCAACCGTCAATCAACAGGTGGTCAGGTTCCTGAGCCTATTGGGCTCTATCATATCTACAATTGAAACTGTGTATGGAGTCAGCCTCCACCACATCACTTCCTAGTGCATTCCATTTGTCAACCACTCTGACACTAAAAAAAGTTCTTTCTAATATCTCTGTGGTTCATTTGGGCACTGTTTCCACCTGTGTCCCCTAGTGCGTGTGCCCCTTGTGTTAAATAGCCTGTCTTTATTCAACCCTGTCGATTCCCTTGAATCTTGAATGTGGTGATCATGTCCCCCCTAACTCTTCTGTCTTCCAACGAAGTGAGGTTCAATTTCCGTAGTCTCTCCTCGTAGCTCATACCTCTCAGCTCGGGTACTAGTCTGGTGGCAAACCTTTGAACCTTTTCCAGTTTAGTCTTATGCTTGACTAGATATGGACTCCATGCTGGAGCCGCATACTCCAGGATTGGTCTGACATATGTGGTATATAATGTTCTGAAAGATTCCTTACACAAGTTTCTAAAGGCCGTTCTTATGTTAGCCAACCTGGCATATGCTGCTGATGTTATCCTCTTGATAAGAGCTTCAGGGGACAGGTCTGGCGTGATATCAACCCCCAGGTCTTTCTCTCTCTCTGACTCTTGAAGTATTTCAAGAGTGTCCCCCCTTGTTCGTGTCCCACCCGTGCTGAAGAGTTTGTCTTTGTCCACCCTGTCAATTCCCCTGAGAATTTTGTAGATGGTTATCATGTCTCCCCTTACTCTTCTGTTTTCCAGGGATGTGAGGTTCAGCTCCTTTAGCCTTTCCTCGTAGCTCAATCCTCTCAGTTCCGGGACGAGCCTGGTGGCATACCGCTGAATCTTCTCTAACTTTGTCTTGTGTTTAGCTAGGTATGGACTCCAGGCTGGAGCTGCATTCTCCAGGATTGGTCTTACATAAGTGGTATACAGGGTTCTGAAAGATTCCTTACACATGTTTCTGAAGGCAGTTCTTATGTTGGCCAGTCTAGCATATGCCGCTGATGATATTCTTTTGATGTGGGCCTCTGGGGACAGGTTCAGTGTGATATCAACCCCCAGATCCTTGTCTCTATTTGACTCTTGCAGGATTTCCCCTCCCAGATGATACCTTGTGTTCAGCCTCCTGCTCCCTTCGCCTAATTTCATCACCTTACACTTTCCCGAGTTGAACTTTAGCAGCCATTTTCTAGACCATTCCTCCAGTTTATCCAAGTCATCCTGTAGTCTCTGTCTATCTTCATCCGTCTTGATTCTTCTCATAATTTTTGCATCATCAGCAAACATCGAGAGGATTGAGTCTATACCCTCTGGAAGATCGTTCACATATATTAGAAACAGGATGGGTCCAAGTACTGAGCCCTGTGGGACTCCGCTGGTGACATCTCGCCACTCTGATGTCTCCCCCCTCGCCGTTACTCGCTGTTTCCTGTTGCTTAAGTACTCCCTTATCCACTGGAGCACCTTCCCTTTTACTCCTGCCTGTTGCTTCAACTTTTTTAACAGCCTTTTATGGGGTACTGTGTCAAAGGCTTTTTGGCAATCTAGGAAAATGCAGTCGGCCCACCCTTCTCTTTCCTGCCTAATTTTCGTTGCCTGGTCATAAAATTCTATTAAACCTGTGAGGCACGATTTACCATCTCTGAACCCATGTTGGTGGTGCGTTACAAAGTTATTTCCCTCCAGATGCTCTACGAGCCTTTTCCTCACGATCTTCTCCAGCACCTTGCATGGTATACAAGTTAAGGAAACTGGCCTGTAATTCAGTGCCTCTTGCCTGTCACCATTTTTGTATTTTGGGACCACGTTAGCTGTCTTCCAACTTTCTGGTAAGTCTCCTGTTTCCAGCGACCTGTTATACACCATAGAGTGGGGCACACTTAGTGCTTCTGCACCTTCCTTTAGTATCCATGGTGAGATTCTATCAGGCCCAACAGCCTTTGTCACATCCAGCTCCAGCAGACACCTTTTGACCTCATCACTGGTGAGGTCAAATTCCTCCAAGGTTGCTTGGTTTGCCGCCTCCTCATTTAGTGCAGGGGCTTCTCCTTGTTCTATTGTGAAGACCTGGAATCTCTTGTTGAGTTCTTCACACACCTCCTTGTCATTCTCTGTGTATCTGTTCTCCCCTTTCCGCAGCTTCATCACTTGTTCCTTCACTGCTGTTTTCCTCCTGATATGGCTGTGGAGCAGCTTTGGTTGGGTCTTGGCTTTACTCGCGATGTCATTTTCAAACTGTCTCTGCTTCCCTCCTCATTCTGATGTACTCATTTCTGGCCCTCTGGTATCTCTCCCTGCTCTCTGGTGTTCTGTTATTTCTGTAGTTTCTCCATGTTCTTTTACTCAGTTGTTTCGCTACCTTACATTCCTGGTTGAACCATGGGTTTTTCTGTTTTTTCGTTTTTCTCCTTTTGACCGGGGATAAACCTGTCTGCAGCTTCCTGGCACTTTTGAGTGACAATCCATCATGACCTGCACATTCTTGTCTCTAAGTTCTGTTTCCCATGGTATTCCCCTGAGGAAGTTCCTCATCTCGTCATATTTTCATCTTCGGTAATTCAGTCTTTTCCCCTCCACTCTCATCCTTGGATAGGTTATCCCTACCTCCACCAAGTACTCAAAGGTCAGTACACTGTGGTCACTCAT
The DNA here is from genome assembly GCF_040958095.1 of Procambarus clarkii. Taxonomy (NCBI): domain Eukaryota; kingdom Metazoa; phylum Arthropoda; class Malacostraca; order Decapoda; family Cambaridae; genus Procambarus; species Procambarus clarkii. Next base: position 35,615,405 of record NC_091161.1, read on the forward strand.
TCCTATGGGGCTTCAACTTTGACTTATTTCTGACTCATTC
>NC_091161.1:35620444-35622081 GCF_040958095.1 Procambarus clarkii
TACCTCTGTGCATATAAATTTAATCATTCATAATTAAGTTATTTTAATGTTTGTTTTTGCAAAGTATTGTTGCTCATTACGCAAGATAATTTTATATAAATTTACCATTCGTTATGTTGTGAGGGAGCGAATGTGAGGCGTCCTGACGCCACGTTAGTCAGTAACTGGGAGACGAGCGTCGGGTCAACTGGTCTGATAAGTGTCTGTTTTTGTGTTTCTGTTTTTGCTTTAGTAACAATGTCTGGTGAGAATTTTTTATTTTATTATAAATATTTTTGTAGGCCATCTGATTACTGATATACCTGAAGGAATAGTAACCTTGATTTATATATATATGTATCTTTATTTTATATAATATTTTATTAAACTACCCACTACCCACTAAACTACCCAAACCCCACTATTTTATATAAACCTTTTATTTACCTGTGTGATATTTGCATCCATAGTGAAATTTTCTGCTTGTTAAGTATGTACGTAGTGATGTGACATTCTGGTTGGACATTAAGAGACGGGGGGTCATTTGAATACTCCTAGAACGAGCCCTTACTAACCCCTGTAGTGCAACGAGCTATGCGGACCAGTACGTAACAAGTTCTTTGATACTGACACTGTCGCAATAGTACCAGTGATCGTTGTGTTGTCTGGTGGACGACTTTTTCAGTTGAAATGAGTGTTTGGCTGCACTATGAGTCGCTCTAATTCTTGTTCATCCTGATTAATGTCTTAAGAAACATCGTAGTTTCTATGCCACTCTAAAAGAAGGTTTTTAAATCGGTCCCATTTTGCAAAAACGCAAACTTCCAGGCATCTGGTGGAGGTGGGATAAGTAGATACAACTTTAGATCAATTTGGACCCAATAATGGTCGCCTGTGAGTGTGGGCTCAAATGACCATATTGCTACTTGCCTTCGTTCCAGCCTCCCTAAGAGAAGGTCTAATCTACTTCCTTGGATGTGGGTGGGTTCATTCTTGTATAGGATTTAAATTTCTAGTAGATGCTCTAATTCATGTGCTATGTTAGTGCTGGCCTCATTTGTTGTTAGAGCCCAGTGCCAATCGATGATGGGCATTGAAATCGCCACAAATTGTTTGAGGTGGTCGCGTGTCTAAATAAGAGATCCATTTCAGCACGCAGAGATCTGTAAATATTAAACACTTCAAGTTTGTCATATCATAGCTCAATGGATACTCCCATCACCTCTGTCCCTGGCCCGCAGTCGGGTGAGCTGGTTATGGGCTTAGCGATCACGTCACATTTCACATAGATGGCACATCCCCTGGATGGCCCGTTGACCCATGGAAGGAAGAAACCTCGATAGCCTGTGATTATAAGATTCTAACCCGTGTCGATGCAAGCTCTCCTGTAGTATCTGGATGAATATGCATTTGGTTGCTGCTATGAATCGCCAGTGCTGCAATTTGGTGTGCAGCCCTTGCGCATTCCATTGCAGGATCTTTAATCCTCTAGGTTATTGGCATTTGCTGATATTACCGTTGTATCCATGGGATTTAAAGTTGGAGGTGAAGATCTTGGTGTACTTGAACTGACTCATCAAGGTCGCTTTCAGAAGTGTTGAACTCGACCTGTTTTCAGGAGTGTTACCTGCCCTGCGTTCTTGAAGGTGAGGATAGTG